>NC_041021.1:16474933-16583100 GCF_004193775.1 Glycine soja
CTTAGGGCTGTTCATGTGTCCTCCATTTTCGAGTTTGGAGCTGTGTTCCATGATTGCCTAAGTGAGGACCCTCATGGCAATCCTCCATTCTCACCCTTTTCGGAGCCACATGAATGTTATTGCTTAGGGTTGTTCATGTGTCCTCCATTTTCGAGTTTGGAGCTGTGCTTCATGGTTGCCTAAGTGAGGACGCTCAAGGCAATCCTCCATTCTCCCCCATTTTCGGAGCCACATGAATGTTATTGCTTAGGGTTGTTCATGTGTCCTCCATTTTCGAGTTTGGAGCTGTGTTTCATGATTGCCTAAGTGAGGACCCTCAAGGCAATCCTCCATTCTCACCCTTTTTCGGAGCCACATGAATGTTATTGCTTAGGGCTGTTCATGTGTCCTCCATTTCGAGTTTGGAGCTGTGTTCATGATTGCCTAAGTGAGGACCCTCAAGGCAATCCTCCATTCTCACCCTCTTTCGTAGCCACATGAATGTTATTGCTTAGGGCTGTTCATGTGTCCTCCACTTTCGAGTTTGGAGCTGTGTTTCATGATTGCCTAAGTGAGGACCCTCAAGGCAATCCTCCATTCTCACCCTTTTTCGGAGCCACATGAATGTTATTGCTTAGGGCTGTTCATGTGTCCTCCATTTTCGAGTTTGGAGCTGTGTTCCATGATTGCCTAAGTGAGGACCCTCAAGGCAATCCTCCATTCTCACCCTTTTCGGAGCCACATGAATGTTATTGCTTAGGGCTGTTCATGTGTCCTCCATTTCGAGTTTGGAGCTGTGTTTCATGATTGCCTAAGTGAGGACCCTCAAGGCAATCCTCCATTCTCACCCTTTTTCGGAGCCACATGAATGTTATTGCTTAGGGCTGTTCATGTGTCCTCCATTTTCGAGTTTGGAGGTGTGTTCCATGATTGCCTAAGTGAGGACCCTCAAGGCGATCCTCCATTCTCACCCTTTTTCGGAGCCACATGATGTTATTGCTTAGGGCTGTTCATGTGTCCTCCATTTTCGAGTTTGGAGCTGTGTTCCATGATTGCCTAAGTGAGGACCCTCAAGGCAATCCTCCATTCTCACCCTTTTTCGGAGCCACATGAATGTTATTGCTTAGGGCTGTTCATGTGTCCTCCATTTTCGAGTTTGGAGCTGTGTTCCATGATTGCCTAAGTGAGGACCCTCAAGGCAATCCTCCATTCTCACCCTTTTTCGGAGCCACATGAATGTTATTGCTTAGGGCTGTTCATGTGTCCTCCATTTTCGAGTTTGGAGCTGTGTTCCATGATTGCCTAAGTGAGGACCCTCAAGGCAATCCTCCATTCTCACCCTTTTCGGAGCCACATGAATGTTATTGCTTAGGGCTGTTCATGTGTCCTCCATTTTCGAGTTTGGAGCTGTGTTTCCATGATTGCCTAAGTGAGGACCCTCAAGGCAATCCTCCATTCTCACCCTTTTTCGGAGCCACATGAATGTTATTGCTTAGGGCTGTTCATGTGTCCTCCATTTTCGAGTTTGGAGCTGTGTTCATGATTGCCTAAGTGAGGACCCTCAAGGCAATCCTCCATTCTCACCCTTTTTCGGAGCCACATGAATGTTATTGCTTAGGGCTGTTCATGTGTCCTCCATTTTCGAGTTTGGAGCTGTGTTCCATGATTGCCTAAGTGAGGACCCTCAAGGCAATCCTCCATTCTCACCCTTTTCGGAGCCACATGAATGTTATTGCTTAGGGCTGTTCATGTGTCCTCCATTTTCGAGTTTGGAGCTGTGTTTCATGATTGCCTAAGTGAGGACCCTCAAGGCAATCCTCCATTCTCCCCCATTTTCGGAGCCACATGAATGTTATTGCTTAGGGCTGTTCATGTGTCCTCCATTTTCGAGTTTGGAGCTGTGTTTCATGATTGCCTAAGTGAGGACCCTCAAGGCAATCCTCCATTCTCACCCTTTTTCGGAGCCACATGAATGTTATTGCTTAGGGCTGTTCATGTGTCCTCCATTTTCGAGTTTGGAGCTGTGTTTCATGATTGCCTAAGTGAGGACCCTCAAGGCAATCCTCCATTCTCACCCTTTTTCGGAGCCACATGAATGTTATTGCTTAGGGCTGTTCATGTGTCCTCCATTTCGAGTTTGGAGCTGTGTTCCATGATTGCCTAAGTGAGGACCCTAAAGGTGATCCTCCATTCTCACCATATTTCGGAGCCACATGAATGTTATTGCTTAGGGCTGTTCATGTGTCCTCCATTTTCGAGTTTGGAGCTGTGTTTCATGATTGCCTAAGTGAGGACCCTCAAGGCAATCCTCCATTCTCACCCTTTTTCGGAGCCACATGAATGTTATTGCTTAGGGCTGTTCATGTGTCCTCCATTTTCGAGTTTGGAGCTGTGTTCCATGATTGCCTAAGTGAGGACCCTCAAGGCAATCCTCCATTCTCACCCTTTTTCGGAGCCACATGAATGTTATTGCTTAGGGCTGTTCATGTGTCCTCCATTTTCGAGTTTGGAGCTGTGTTCCATGATTGCCTAAGTGAGGACCCTCAAGGCAATCCTCCATTCTCACCCTTTTTCGGAGCCACATGAATGTTATTGCTTAGGGTTGTTCATGTGTCCTCCATTTTCGAGTTTGGAGCTGGGTTCCATGATTGCCTAAGTGAGGACCCTCAAGGCAATCCTCCATTCTCACCCTTTTTCGGAGCCACATGAATGTTATTGCTTAGGGCTGTTCATGTGTCCTCCATTTTCGAGTTTGGAGCTGTGTTCCATGATTGCCTAAGTGAGGACCCTCAAGGCAATCCTCCATTCTCACCCTTTTTCGGAGCCACATGAATGTTATTGCTTAGGGCTGTTCATGTGTCCTCCATTTTCGAGTTTGGAGCTGTGTTCCATGATTGCCTAAGTGAGGACCCTCAAGGCAATCCTCCATTCTCACCCTTTTCGGAGCCACATGAATGTTATTGCTTAGGGCTGTTCATGTGTCCTCCATTTTCGAGTTTGGAGCTGTGTTCATGATTGCCTAAGTGAGGACCCTCAAGGCAATCCTCCATTCTCACCCTTTTTCGGAGCCACATGAATGTTATTGCTTAGGGCTGTTCATGTGTCCTCCATTTTCGAGTTTGGAGCTGTGTTTCATGATTGCCTAAGTGAGGACCCTCAAGGCAATCCTCCATTCTCACCCTTTTTCGGAGCCACATGAATGTTATTGCTTAGGGCTGTTCATGTGTCCTCCATTTTCGAGTTTGGAGCTGTGTTTCATGATTGCCTAAGTGAGGACCCTCAAGGCAATCCTCCATTCTCACCCTTTTCGGAGCCACATGAATGTTATTGCTTAGGGCTGTTCATGTGTCCTCCATTTTCGAGTTTGGAGCTGAGTTCATGATTGCCTATGTGAGGACCCTCAAGGCAATCCTCCATTCTCACCCTTTTTCGGAGCCACATGAATGTTATTGCTTAGGGCTGTTCATGTGTCCTCCATTTTCGAGTTTGGAGCTGTGTTCCATGATTGCCTAAGTGAGGACCCTCAAGGCAATCCTCCATTCTCACCCTTTTTCGGAGCCACATGAATGTTATTGCTTAGGGCTGTTCATGTGTCCTCCATTTTCGAGTTTGGAGCTGTGTTTCATGATTGCCTAAGTGAGGACCCTCAAGGCAATCATCCATTCTCACCCTTTTTCGGAGCCACATGAATGTTATTGCTTAGGGCTGTTCATGTGTCCTCCATTTTCGAGTTTGGAGCTGTGTTCCATGATTGCCTAAGTGAGGACCCTCAAGGCAATCCTCCATTCTCACCCTTTTTCGGAGCCACATGAATGTTATTGCTTAGGGCTGTTCATGTGTCCTCCATTTTCGAGTTTGGAGCTGTGTTCCATGATTGCCTAAGTGAGGACCCTCAAGGCAATCCTCCATTCTCACCCTTTTTCGGAGCCACATGAATGTTATTGCTTAGGGCTGTTCATGTGTCCTCCATTTTCGAGTTTGGAGCTGTGTTCCATGATTGCCTAAGTGAGGACCCTCAAGGCAATCCTCCATTCTCACCCTTTTTCGGAGCCACATGAATGTTATTGCTTAGGGCTGTTCATGTGTCCTCCATTTTCGAGTTTGGAGCTGTGTTCCATGATTGCCTAAGTGAGGACCCTCAAGGCAATCCTCCATTCTCACCCTTTTTCGGAGCCACATGAATGTTATTGCTTAGGGCTGTTCATGTGTCCTCCATTTTCGAGTTTGGAGCTGTGTTCATGATTGCCTAAGTGAGGACCCTCAAGGCAATCCTCCATTCTCACCCTTTTTCGGAGCCACATGAATGTTATTGCTTAGGGCTGTTCATGTGTCCTCCATTTTCGAGTTTGGAGCTGTGTTCCATGATTGCCTAAGTGAGGACCCTCAAGGCAATCCTCCATTCTCACCCTTTTTCGGAGCCACATGAATGTTATTGCTTAGGGCTGTTCATGTGTCCTCCATTTTCGAGTTTGGAGCTGTGTTCCATGATTGCCTAAGTGAGGACCCTCAAGGCAATCCTCCATTCTCACCCTTTTTCGGAGCCACATGAATGTTATTGCTTAGGGCTGTTCATGTGTCCTCCATTTTCGAGTTTGGAGCTGTGTTCCATGATTGCCTAAGTGAGGACCCTCAAGGCAATCCTCCATTCTCACCCTTTTTCGGAGCCACATGAATGTTATTGCTTAGGGCTGTTCATGTGTCCTCCATTTTCGAGTTTGGAGCTGTGTTTCATGATTGCCTAAGTGAGGACCCTCAAGGCAATCCTCCATTCTCACCCTTTTTCGGAGCCACATGAATGTTATTGCTTAGGGTTGTTCATGTGTCCTCCATTTTCGAGTTTGGAGCTGTGTTCCATGATTGCCTAAGTGAGGACCCTCAAGGCAATCCTCCATTCTCACCCTTTTCAGGAGCCACATGAATGTTATTGCTTAGGGCTGTTCATGTGTCCTCCATTTTCGAGTTTGGAGCTGTGTTCCATGATTGCCTAAGTGAGGACCCTCAAGGCAATCCTCCATTCTCACCCTTTTTCGGAGCCACATGAATGTTATTGCTTAGGGCTGTTCATGTGTCCTCCATTTTCGAGTTTGGAGCTGTGTTCCATGATTGCCTAAGTGAGGACCCTCAAGGCAATCCTCCATTCTCACCCTTTTTCGGAGCCACATGAATGTTATTGCTTAGGGCTGTTCATGTGTCCTCCATTTTCGAGTTTGGAGCTGTGTTCCATGATTGCCTAAGTGAGGACCCTCAAGGCAATCCTCCATTCTCACCCTTTTTCGGAGCCACATGAATGTTATTGCTTAGGGCTGTTCATGTGTCCTCCATTTTCGAGTTTGGAGCTGTGTTCCATGATTGCCTAAGTGAGGACCCTCAAGGCAATCCTCCATTCTCACCCTTTTCGGAGCCACATGAATGTTATTGCTTAGGGCTGTTCATGTGTCCTCCATTTTCGAGTTTGGAGCTGTGTTCCATGATTGCCTAAGTGAGGACCCTCAAGGCAATCCTCCATTCTCACCCTTTTCGGAGCCACATGAATGTTATTGCTTAGGGCTGTTCATGTGTCCTCCATTTTCGAGTTTGGAGCTGTGTTCCATGATTGCCTAAGTGAGGACCCTCAAGGCAATCCTCCATTCTCACCCTTTTCGGAGCCACATGAATGTTATTGCTTAGGGCTGTTCATGTGTCCTCCATTTTCGAGTTTGGAGCTGTGTTCCATGATTGCCTAAGTGAGGACCCTCAAGGCAATCCTCCATTCTCACCCTTTTTCGGAGCCACATGAATGTTATTGCTTAGGGCTGTTCATGTGTCCTCCATTTTCGAGTTTGGAGCTGTGTTCCATGATTGCCTAAGTGAGGACCCTCAAGGCAATCCTCCATTCTCACCCTTTTTCGGAGCCACATGAATGTTATTGCTTAGGGCTGTTCATGTGTCCTCCATTTTCGAGTTTGGAGCTGTGTTCCATGATTGCCTAAGTGAGGACCCTCAAGGCAATCCTCCATTCTCACCCTTTTCGGAGCCACATGAATGTTATTGCTTAGGGCTGTTCATGTGTCCTCCATTTTCGAGTTTGGAGCTGTGTTCCATGATTGCCTAAGTGAGGACCCTCAAGGCAATCCTCCATTCTCACCCTTTTTCGGAGCCACATGAATGTTATTGCTTAGGGCTGTTCATGTGTCCTCCATTTTCGAGTTTGGAGCTGTGTTCCATGATTGCCTAAGTGAGGACCCTCAAGGCAATCCTCCATTCTCACCCTTTTTCGGAGCCACATGAATGTTATTGCTTAGGGCTGTTCATGTGTCCTCCATTTTCGAGTTTGGAGCTGTGTTCCATGATTGCCTAAGTGAGGACCCTCAAGGCAATCCTCCATTCTCACCCTTTTTCGGAGCCACATGAATGTTATTGCTTAGGGCTGTTCATGTGTCCTCCATTTTCGAGTTTGGAGCTGTGTTCCATGATTGCCTAAGTGAGGACCCTCAAGGCAATCCTCCATTCTCACCCTTTTCGGAGCCACATGAATGTTATTGCTTAGGGCTGTTCATGTGTCCTCCACTTTCGAGTTTGGAGCTGTGTTCCATGATTGCCTAAGTGAGGACCCTCAAGGCAATCCTCCATTCTCACCCTTTTTCGGAGCCACATGAATGTTATTGCTTAGGGCTGTTCATGTGTCCTCCATTTTCGAGTTTGGAGCTGTGTTTCATGATTGCCTAAGTGAGGACCCTCAAGGCAATCCTCCATTCTCACCCTTTTTCGGAGCCACATGAATGTTATTGCTTAGGGCTGTTCATGTGTCCTCCATTTTCGAGTTTGGAGCTGTGTTCCATGATTGCCTAAGTGAGGACCCTCAAGGCAATCCTCCATTCTCACCCTTTTTCGGAGCCACATGAATGTTATTGCTTAGGGCTGTTCATGTGTCCTCCATTTCGAGTTTGGAGCTGTGTTCCATGATTGCCTAAGTGAGGACCCTCAAGGCAATCCTCCATTCTCACCCTTTTTCGGAGCCACATGAATGTTATTGCTTAGGGCTGTTCATGTGTCCTCCATTTTCGAGTTTGGAGCTGTGTTCATGATTGCCTAAGTGAGGACCCTCAAGGCAATCCTCCATTCTCACCCTTTTTCGGAGCCACATGAATGTTATTTCTTAGGGCTGTTCATGTGTCCTCCATTTTTGAGTTTGGAGCTGTGTTCCATGATTGCCTAAGTGAGGACCCTCAAGGCAATCCTCCATTCTCACCCTTTTCGGAGCCACATGAATGTTATTGCTTAGGGCTGTTCATGTGTCCTCCATTTTCGAGTTTGGAGCTGTGTTCCATGATTGCCTAAGTGAGGACCCTCAAGGCAATCCTCCATTCTCACCCTTTTTCGGAGCCACATGAATGTTATTGCTTAGGGCTGTTCATGTGTCCTCCATTTTCGAGTTTTGAGCTGTGTTCCATGATTGCCTAAGTGAGGACCCTCAAGGCAATCCTCCATTCTCACCCTTTTTCGGAGCCACATGAATGTTATTGCTTAGGGCTGTTCATGTGTCCTCCATTTTCGAGTTTGGAGCTGTGTTCCATGATTGCCTAAGTGAGGACCCTCAAGGCAATCCTCCATTCTCACCCTTTTTCGGAGCCACATGAATGTTATTGTTTAGGGCTGTTCATGTGTCCTCCATTTTCGAGTTTGGAGCTGTGTTCCATGATTGCCTAAGTGAGGACCCTCAAGGCAATCCTCCATTCTCACCCTTTTTCGGAGCCACATGAATGTTATTGTTTAGGGCTGTTCATGTGTCCTCCATTTTCGAGTTTGGAGCTGTGTTTCATGATTGCCTAAGTGAGGACCCTGACGGCAATCCTCCATTCTCACCCTTTTCGGAGCCCCATGAATGTTATTGCTTAGGGTTGTTCATGTGTCCTCCATTTTCGAGTTTGGAGCTGTGTTCCATGATTGCCTAAGTGAGGACCCTCAAGGCAATCCTCCATTCTCACCCTTTTCGGAGCCACATGAATGTTATTGCTTAGGGCTGTTCATGTGTCCTCCATTTTCGAGTTTGGAGCTGTGTTCCATGATTGCCTAAGTGAGGACCCTCAAGGCAATCCTCCATTCTCACCCTTTTTCGGAGCCACATGAATGTTATTGCTTAGGGCTGTTCATGTGTCCTCCATTTTCGAGTTTGGAGCTGTGTTCCATGATTGCCTAAGTGAGGACCCTCAAGGCAATCCTCCATTCTCACCCTTTTTCGGAGCCACATGAATGTTATTGCTTAGGGCTGTTCATGTGTCCTCCATTTTCGAGTTTGGAGCTGTGTTCCATGATTGCCTAAGTGAGGACCCTCAAGGCAATCCTCCATTCTCACCCTTTTTCGGAGCCACATGAATGTTATTGCTTAGGGCTGTTCATGTGTCCTCCATTTTCGAGTTTGGAGCTGTGTTCCATGATTGCCTAAGTGAGGACCCTCAAGGCAATCCTCCATTCTCACCCTTTTTCGGAGCCACATGAATGTTATTGCTTAGGGCTGTTCATGTGTCCTCCATTTTCGAGTTTGGAGCTGTGTTCCATGATTGCCTAAGTGAGGACCCTCAAGGCAATCCTCCATTCTCACCCTTTTTCGGAGCCACATGAATGTTATTGCTTAGGGCTGTTCATGTGTCCTCCATTTTCGAGTTTGGAGCTGTGTTCCATGATTGCCTAAGTGAGGACCCTCAAGGCAATCCTCCATTCTCACCCTTTTTCGGAGCCACATGAATGTTATTGCTTAGGGCTGTTCATGTGTCCTCCATTTTCGAGTTTGGAGCTGTGTTCCATGATTGCCTAAGTGAGGACCCTCAAGGCAATCCTCCATTCTCACCCTTTTTCGGAGCCACATGAATGTTATTGCTTAGGGCTGTTCATGTGTCCTCCATTTTCGAGTTTGGAGCTGTGTTCCATGATTGCCTAAGTGAGGACCCTCAAGGCAATCCTCCATTCTCACCCTTTTTCGGAGCCACATGAATGTTATTGCTTAGGGCTGTTCATGTGTCCTCCATTTTCGAGTTTGGAGCTGTGTTCCATGATTGCCTAAGTGAGGACCCTCAAGGCAATCCTCCATTCTCACCCTTTTTCGGAGCCACATGAATGTTATTGCTTAGGGCTGTTCATGTGTCCTCCATTTTCGAGTTTGGAGCTGTGTTCCATGATTGCCTAAGTGAGGACCCTCAAGGCAATCCTCCATTCTCACCCTTTTTCGGAGCCACATGAATGTTATTGCTTAGGGCTGTTCATGTGTCCTCCATTTTCGAGTTTGGAGCTGTGTTCCATGATTGCCTAAGTGAGGACCCTCAAGGCAATCCTCCATTCTCACCCTTTTCGGAGCCACATGAATGTTATTGCTTAGGGCTGTTCATGTGTCCTCCATTTTCGAGTTTGGAGCTGTGTTCCATGATTGCCTAAGTGAGGACCCTCAAGGCAATCCTCCATTCTCACCCTTTTTCGGAGCCACATGAATGTTATTGCTTAGGGCTGTTCATGTGTCCTCCATTTTCGAGTTTGGAGCTGTGTTCCATGATTGCCTAAGTGAGGACCCTCAAGGCAATCCTCCATTCTCACCCTTTTTCGGAGCCACATGAATGTTATTGCTTAGGGCTGTTCATGTGTCCTCCATTTTCGAGTTTGGAGCTGTGTTCCATGATTGCCTAAGTGAGGACCCTCAAGGCAATCCTCCATTCTCACCCTTTTTCGGAGCCACATGAATGTTATTGCTTAGGGCTGTTCATGTGTCCTCCATTTTCGAGTTTGGAGCTGTGTTCCATGATTGCCTAAGTGAGGACCCTCAAGGCAATCCTCCATTCTCACCCTTTTTCGGAGCCACATGAATGTTATTGCTTAGGGCTGTTCATGTGTCCTCCATTTCGAGTTTGGAGCTGTGTTCCATGATTGCCTAAGTGAGGACCCTCAAGGCAATCCTCCATTCTCACCCTTTTTCGGAGCCACATGAATGTTATTGCTTAGGGCTGTTCATGTGTCCTCCATTTTCGAGTTTGGAGCTGTGTTCCATGATTGCCTAAGTGAGGACCCTCAAGGCAATCCTCCATTCTCACCCTTTTCGGAGCCACATGAATGTTATTGCTTAGGGCTGTTCATGTGTCCTCCATTTTCGAGTTTGGAGCTGTGTTCCATGATTGCCTAAGTGAGGACCCTCAAGGCAATCCTCCATTCTCACCCTTTTCGGAGCCACATGAATGTTATTGCTTAGGGCTGTTCATGTGTCCTCCATTTTCGAGTTTGGAGCTGTGTTCATGATTGCCTAAGTGAGGACCCTCAAGGCAATCCTCCATTCTCACCCTTTTTCGGAGCCACATGAATGTTATTGCTTAGGGCTGTTCATGTGTCCTCCATTTTCGAGTTTGGAGCTGTGTTCCATGATTGCCTAAGTGAGGACCCTCAAGGCAATCCTCCATTCTCACCCTTTTTCGGAGCCACATGAATGTTATTGCTTAGGGCTGTTCATGTGTCCTCCATTTCGAGTTTGGAGCTGTGTTCCATGATTGCCTAAGTGAGGACCCTCAAGGCAATCCTCCATTCTCACCCTTTTTCGGAGCCACATGAATGTTATTGCTTAGGGCTGTTCATGTGTCCTCCATTTTCGAGTTTGGAGCTGTGTTCCATGATTGCCTAAGTGAGGACCCTCAAGGCAATCCTCCATTCTCACCCTTTTTCGGAGCCACATGAATGTTATTGCTTAGGGCTGTTCATGTGTCCTCCATTTCGAGTTTGGAGCTGTGTTCCATGATTGCCTAAGTGAGGACCCTCAAGGCAATCCTCCATTCTCACCCTTTTTCGGAGCCACATGAATGTTATTGCTTAGGGCTGTTCATGTGTCCTCCATTTTCGAGTTTGGAGCTGTGTTCCATGATTGCCTAAGTGAGGACCCTCAAGGCAATCCTCCATTCTCACCCTTTTTCGGAGCCACATGAATGTTATTGCTTAGGGCTGTTCATGTGTCCTCCATTTTCGAGTTTGGAGCTGTGTTCCATGATTGCCTAAGTGAGGACCCTCAAGGCAATCCTCCATTCTCACCCTTTTTCGGAGCCACATGAATGTTATTGCTTAGGGCTGTTCATGTGTCCTCCATTTTCGAGTTTGGAGCTGTGTTCCATGATTGCCTAAGTGAGGACCCTCAAGGCAATCCTCCATTCTCACCCTTTTTCGGAGCCACATGAATGTTATTGCTTAGGGCTGTTCATGTGTCCTCCATTTCGAGTTTGGAGCTGTGTTCCATGATTGCCTAAGTGAGGACCCTCAAGGCAATCCTCCATTCTCACCCTTTTTCGGAGCCACATGAATGTTATTGCTTAGGGCTGTTCATGTGTCCTCCATTTTCGAGTTTGGAGCTGTGTTCCATGATTGCCTAAGTGAGGACCCTCAAGGCAATCCTCCATTCTCACCCTTTTTCGGAGCCACATGAATGTTATTGCTTAGGGCTGTTCATGTGTCCTCCATTTTCGAGTTTGGAGCTGTGTTCCATGATTGCCTAAGTGAGGACCCTCAAGGCAATCCTCCATTCTCACCCTTTTTCGGAGCCACATGAATGTTATTGCTTAGGGCTGTTCATGTGTCCTCCACTTTCGAGTTTGGAGCTGTGTTCCATGATTGCCTAAGTGAGGACCCTCAAGGCAATCCTCCATTCTCACCCTTTTTCGGAGCCACATGAATGTTATTGCTTAGGGCTGTTCATGTGTCCTCCATTTTCGAGTTTGGAGCTGTGTTCCATGATTGCCTAAGTGAGGACCCTCAAGGCAATCCTCCATTCTCACCCTTTTTCGGAGCCACATGAATGTTATTGCTTAGGGCTGTTCATGTGTCCTCCATTTTCGAGTTTGGAGCTGTGTTCCATGATTGCCTAAGTGAGGACCCTCAAGGCAATCCTCCATTCTCACCCTTTTTCGGAGCCACATGAATGTTATTGCTTAGGGCTGTTCATGTGTCCTCCATTTTCGAGTTTGGAGGTGTGTTCCATGATACCTAAGTGAGGACCCTCAAGGCAATCCTCCATTCACACCCTTTTCCAAGCCACATGAATGTTATTGCTTAGGGCTGTTCATGTGTCCTCCACTTTCGAGTTTGGAGCTGTGTTCCATGATTGCCTAAGTGAGGACCCTCAAGGCAATCCTCCATTCTCACCCTTTTTCGGAGCCACATGAATGTTATTGCTTAGGGCTGTTCATGTGTCCTCCATTTTCGAGTTTGGAGCTGTGTTCCATGATTGCCTAAGTGAGGACCCTCAAGGCAATCCTCCATTCTCACCCTTTTTCGGAGCCACATGAATGTTATTGCTTAGGGCTGTTCATGTGTCCTCCATTTTCGAGTTTGGAGCTGTGTTCCATGATTGCCTAAGTGAGAAACCTCAAGGCGATCCTCCATTCTAACCCTTTTTCGAAGCCACATGAATGTTATTGCTTAGGGCTGTTCATGTGTCCTCCATTTTCGAGTTTGGAGCTGTGTTCCATGATTGCCTAAGTGAGGACCCTCAAGGCAATCCTCCATTCTCACCCTTTTTCGGAGCCACATGAATGTTATTTCTTAGGGCTGTTCATGTGTCCTCCATTTTCGAGTTTGGAGGTGTGTTCCATGATTACCTAAGTGAGGACCCTCAAGGCAATCCTCCATTCTCACCCTTTTTCGGAGCCACATGAATGTTATTGCTTAGGGCTGTTCATGTGTCCTCCATTTTCGAGTTTGGAGCTGTGTTCCATGATTGCCTAAGTGAGGACCCTCAAGGCAATCCTCCATTCTCACCCTTTTTCGGAGCCACATGAATGTTATTGCTTAGGGCTGTTCATGTGTCCTCCATTTTCGAGTTTGGAGCTGTGTTCCATGATTGCCTAAGTGAGGACCCTCAAGGCAATCCTCCATTCTCACCCTTTTTCGGAGCCACATGAATGTTATTGCTTAGGGATGTTCATGTGTCCTCCATTTTCGAGTTTGGAGCTGTGTTCCATGATTCCTAAGTGAGGACCTTCACGGCAATCCTCCATTCTCACCCTTTTTCGGAGCCACATGAATGTTATTGCTTAGGGCTGTTCATGTGTCCTCCATTTTCGAGTTTGGAGCTGTGTTCCATGATTGCCTAAGTGAGGACCCTCAAGGCAATCCTCCATTCTCACCCTTTTTCGGAGCCACGTGAATGTTATTGCTTAGGGTTGTTCATGTGTCCTCCATTTTCGAGTTTGGAGCTGTGTTTCATGGTTGCCTAAGTGAGGACGCTCAAGTCAATCCTCCATTCTCCCCCATTTTCGGAGCCACATGAATGTTATTGCTTAGGGTTGTTCATGTGTCCTCCATTTTCGAGTTTGGAGTTGTGTTCCATGATTGCCTAAGTGAGGACCCTCAAGGCAATCCTCCATTCCCACCCTCTTTCGGAGCCACATGAATGTTATTGCTTAAGGTTGTTCATGTGTCCTCCACTTTCGAGTTTGGAGCTGTGTTTCATGATTGCCTAAGTGAGGACCCTCAAGGCAATCCTCCATTCTCACCCTCTTTCGGAGCCACATGAATGTTATTGCTTAGGGCTGTTCATGTGTCCCCCACTTTCGAGTTTCGAGCTGTGTTTCATGATATCCTAAGTGAGGACCCTCAAGGCAATCCTCCATTCTCACCCTTTTTCGGAGCCACATGAATGTTATTGCTTAGGGCTGTTCATGTGTCCTCCATTTTCAAGTTTGGAGCTGTGTTCCATGATTGCCAAAGTGAGAACCCTCAAGGCAATCCTCCATTCTCACCCTTTTTCGGAGCCACATGAATGTTATTAATTAGGGTTGTTCATGTGTCCTCCATTTTCGAGTTTGGACCAGTGTTCCATGATTGCCTAAGTGAGGACCCTAAAGGTGATCCTCCATTCTCACCCTCTTTCGGAGCCACATGAATGTTATTGCTTAGGGCTGTTCATGTGTCATCCATTTTCGAGTTTGGAGTTGTGTTCCATGATTGCCTAAGTAAGGACCCTCAAGACAATCCTCCATTCTCACCCTTTTTCGGAGCCACATGAATGTTATTGCTTAGGGCTGTTCATGTGTCCTCCATTTTCGAGTTTGGAGGTGTGTTCCATGATTACCTAAGTGAGGACCCTCAAGGCAATCCTCCATTCTCACCCTTTTTCAAAGCCACATGAATGTTATTGCTTAGGGTTGTTCATGTGTCCTCCATTTTCGAGTTTGGAGCTGTGTTTCATGATTGCGTAAGTGAGGACGCTCAAGGCAATCCTCCATTCTCACCTTTTTTCGGAGCCACGTGAATGTTATTGCTCAGGGCTGTTCATGTGTCCTCCATTTTCGAGTTTGGAGCTGTGTAACATGATTGCCTAAGTGAGAACCCTCAAGGCAATCCTCCATTCTCACCCTTTTTCGGAGCCACATGAATGTTATTGCTTAGGGCTGTTCATGTGTCCTCCATTTTCGAGTTTGGAGCTGTGTTCCATGATTGCCTAAGTGAGGACCTTCATGGCAATCCTCCATTCTCACCCTTTTTCGGAGCCACATGAATGTATATTCTTAGGACTGCTCATGTGTCCTCCACTTTCGAGTTTGGACCTGTGTTCCATGATTGCCTAAGTGAGGACCCTAAAGGTAATCCTCAATTCTCACCATATTTCGGAGCCACATGAATGTTATTGCTTAGGGCTGTTCATGTGTCCTCCATTTTCGAGTTTGGAGGTGTGTTCCATGATTACCTAAGTGAGGACCCTCAAGGCGATCCTCCATTCTCACCCTTTTTCGGAGCCACATGAATGTTATTGCTTAGGGCTGTTCATGTGTCCTCCACTTTCGAGTTTGGAGGTGTGTTCCATGATTCCCTAAGTGAGGACCCTCAAGGCAATCCTCCATTCTTACCCTTTTTCGGAGCCACGTGAATGTTATTGCTCAGGGCTGTTCATGTGTCCTCCATTTTCGAGTTTGGAGCTGTGTTCCATGATTGCCTAAGTGAGAACCCTCAAGGCAATCCTCCATTCTCACCCTTTTTCGGAGCCACATGAATGTTATTGCTTAGGGCTGTTCATGTGTCCTCCATTTTCGAGTTTGGAGCTGTGTTCCATGATTGCCTAAGTGAGGACCTTCATGGCAATCCTCCATTCTCACCCTTTTTCGGAGCCACATGAATGTATATTCTTAGGGCTGCTCATGTGTCCTCCACTTTCGAGTTTGGACCTGTGTTCCATGATTGCCTAAGTGAGGACCCTAAAGGTAATCCTCAATTCTCACCATATTTCGGAGCCACATGAATGTTATTGCTTAGGGCTGTTCATGTGTCCTCCATTTTCGAGTTTGGAGGTGTGTTCCATGATTACCTAAGTGAGGACCCTCAAGGCGATCCTCCATTCTCACCCTTTTTCGGAGCCACATGAATGTTATTGCTTAGGGCTGTTCATGTGTCCTCCACTTTCGAGTTTGGAGCTGTGTTCCATGATTGCCTAAGTGAGGACCCTCAAGGCAATCCTCCATTCTTACCCTTTTTCGGAGCCACATGAATGTTATTGCTTAGGGCTGTTCATGTGTCCTCCATTTTCGAGTTTGGAGCTGTGTTCCATGATTGTCTAAGTGAGGACCCTCAAGGCGATCCTCCAATCTCACCCTTTTTCGGAGCCACATGAATGTTATTGCTTAGGGCTGTTCATGTGTCCTCCATTTTCGAGTTTGGATATGTGTTCCATGATTGCCTAAGTGAGGACGCTCAAGGCAATCCTCCATTCTCACCTTTTTTCGGAGCCACGTGAATGTTATTGCTCAGGGCTGTTCATGTGTCCTCCATTTTCGAGTTTGGAGCTGTGTTCCATGATTGCCTAAGTGAGAACCCTCAAGGCAATCCTCCATTCTCACCCTTTTTCGGAGCCACATGAATGTTATTGCTTAGGGCTGTTCATGTGTCCTCCATTTTCGAGTTTGGAGCTGTGTTCCATGATTGCCTAAGTGAGGACCTTCATGGCAATCCTCCATTCTCACCCTTTTTCGGAGCCACATGAATGTATATTCTTAGGGCTGCTCATGTGTCCTCCACTTTCGAGTTTGGACCTGTGTTCCATGATTGCCTAAGTGAGGACCCTAAAGGTAATCCTCAATTCTCACTATATTTCGGAGCCACATGAATGTTATTGCTTAGGGCTGTTCATGTGTCCTCCATTTTCGAGTTTGGAGGTGTGTTCCATGATTACCTAAGTGAGGACCCTCAAGGCGATCCTCCATTCTCACCCTTTTTCGGAGCCACATGAATGTTATTGCTTAGGGCTGTTCATGTGTCCTCCACTTTCGAGTTTGGAGCTGTGTTCCATGATTGCCTAAGTGAGGACCCTCAAGGCAATCCTTCATTCTTACCCTTTTTCGGAGCCACATGAATGTTATTGCTTAGGGCTGTTCATGTGTCCTCCATTTTCGAGTTTGGAGCTGTGTTCCACGATTGTCTAAGTGAGGACCCTCAAGGCGATCCTCCAATCTCACCCTTTTTCGGAGCCACATGAATGTTATTGCTTAGGGCTGTTCATGTGTCCTCCACTTTCGAGTTTGGAGCTGTGTTTCATGATTTCCTAAGTGAGGACCCTCAAGGCAATCCTCCATTCCCACCCTTTTTCGGAGCCACATGTTTTTCGGAGCCACATGAATGTTATTGCTTAGGGCTGTTCATGTGTCCTCCATTTTCGAGTTTGGAGCTGTGTTTCATGATTGCCTAAGTGAGGACCCTCAATGCAATCCTCCATTCTCACCCTTTTTCGGAGCCACATGAATGTTATTGCTTAGGGCTGTTCATGTGTCTTCCATTTTCGAATTTGGACCTGTGTTCCATGATTGCCTAAGTGAGGACCCTCAAGGCGATCCTCCATTCTCACCCTTTTTCGGAGCAACATGAATGTTATTGCTTAGGGCTGTTCATGTGTCCTCCACTTTCGAGTTTGGAGCTGTGTTCCATGATTGCCTAAGTGAGGACCCTCAAGGCAATCCTCCATTCTCACCCTTTTTCGGAGCCACATGAATGTTATTGCTTAGGGCTGTTCATGTGTCCTCCATTTTCGAGTTTGGAGCTGTGTTCCATGATTGCCTAAGTGAGAACCCTCATGGCAATCCTCCATTCTCACCCTTTTTTGGAGCCACATGAATGTTATATCTTAGGGTTGTTCATGTGTCCTCCATTTTCGAGTTTGGACCTGTGTTCCATGAATGCCTAAGTGAGGACCCTCAAGGCAATCCTCCATTCTCACCCTTTTTCGGAGGCACATGAATGTTATTGCTTAGGGCTGTTCATGTGTCCTACATTTTCGAGTTTGGAGCTGTGTTCCATGATTGCCTAAGTGAGGACCCTCAAGGCGATCCTCCATTCTCACCCTTTTTCGGAGCCACATGAATGTTATTGCTTAGGGCTGTTCATGTGTCCTCCACTTTCGAGTTTGGAGCTGTGTTCCATGATTGCCTAAGTGAGGACCCTCAAGGCAATCCTCCATTCTCACCCTTTTTCGGAGCCACATGAATGTTATTGCTTAGGGCTGTTCATGTGTCCTCCATTTTCGAGTTTGGAGCTGTGTTCCATGATTGCCTAAGTGAGGACCCTCAAGGCAATCCTCCATTCTCACCCTTTTTCGGAGCCACATGAATGTTATTGCTTAGGGCTGTTCATGTGTCCTCCATTTTCGAGTTTGGAGTTGTGTTCCATGATTGTCTAAGTGAGGACCCCAAGGCGATCCTCCAATCTCACCCTTTTTCGGAGCCACATGAATGTTATTGCTTAGGGCTGTTCATGTGTCCTCCACTTTCGAGTTTGGAGCTGTGTTTCATGATTTCCTAAGTGAGGACCCTCAAGGCAATCCTCCATTCCCACCCTTTTTCGGAGCCACATGTTTTTCGGAGCCACATGAATGTTATTGCTTAGGGCTGTTCATGTGTCCTCCATTTTCGAGTTTGGAGCTGTGTCTCATGATTGCCTAAGTGAGGACCCTTAATGCAATCCTCCATTCTCACCCTTTTTCGGAGCCACATGAATGTTATTGCTTAGGGCTGTTCATGTGTCTTCCATTTTCGAGTTTGGACCTGTGTTCCATGATTGCCTAAGGGAGGACCCTCAAGGCGATCCTCCATTCTCACCCTTTTTCGGAGCCACATGAATGTTATTGCTTAGGGCTGTTCATGTGTCCTCCATTTTCGAGTTTGGAGCTGTGTTCCATGATTGCCTAAGTGAGGACCCTCAAGGCAATCCTCCATTCTCACCCTCTTTCGGAGCCACATGAATGTTATTGCTTAGGGCTGTTCATGTGTCCTCCACTTTCGAGTTTGGAGCTGTGTTTCATGATTGCCTAAGTGAGGACCCTCAAGGCAATCCTCCATTCTCATCCTTTTTCGAAGTCACATGAATGTTATTGCTTAGGGTTGTTCATGTGTCCTCCATTTTCGAGTTTGGAGCTGTGTTCCATGATTGCCTAAGTGAGGACCCTCAAGGCAATCCTCCATTCTCACCCTTTTTGGGAGCCACATGAATGTTATTGCTTAGGGCTATTCATGTGTCCTCCCGTTTCGAGTTTGGAGCTGTGTTCCATGATTGCCTAAGTGAGGACCCTCAAGGCAATCCTCCATTCTCACCCTTTTCCGGAGCCACATGAATGTTATTGCCTCTCGCTGTTCATGTGTCCTCCATTGTCAAGCGTGAAGCCTCTGGTGACTGGGAAACACGTTATTCTGTTGTTTTTCCGTATCGGTTCCTTCGCCAAATATGTGTATATTTGTATATGTATGTTATATTCGTTGTTCTGGTTATTGTTTGTATTTTGTTTTGTGCAGAAGAAAAAGAGAAGGAGTAGAGACGAGAATCGTCATCACGGAAAGGGCAGGACGGATGAAATCAGTGTCCTATCTTTGTTGTCCTCTTATCTCCGATGAGAGGTAAGTAAAGAGGGGCAACTGTCATACCCTAATTTCGTCTGGGGATTATTACTTGATGAGATGCAACCTTTGGTTAGCCGCTTTGAGATACTTGGCGTCCTTTGTTGCACAATAAATGAAGTCCCGAGACGTCTCAGAAATCAAAAGGAAGCAGGCTTGCGCGACCCGTGAAATTCCATAAGGTGGCGGAAGTCGAAAAGAGATGTTTTTGCGCAATCTGTGAGTTTCCGTAACTTCTTTGAAAGCTAAAAAAGAGTAAATACGTAATCCGTAAGGATTCGTAACCTTGCGGAAGGAAAATAAGTATCGTTACGAGATTCGTAAAGTTTCGTAACGTTACGGAAAAAAATTACCAAAAAAATAAAAGGGGGGTGCATTTAGTAAAAAAAGGGGGTACAAATAGCAATCTGGCCCACTTAGGCCTTCCAGATCCTTCCTCCAGAAGGTTGTTGCTTCTGGAGGAAGCAACCTTGCTCGCCTGGGCGAGCTGAGTGGCAAGCTCCTCCCCTATTTTGCTATAAATAGGGGGAGGAGTGAAGAAAAAAAGGTTCAGCCCCTTAGGCACTTCTCTCTCTCTCGAAATTGCTGAGGAAAATTAGTTACGTGAAGAAAATCCAAGCCGAGGCACTTCCGTAACGTTTCCGTGAGTAATTACGCGAAGATTCTCGACCGTTCTTCAAGATTCATCGTTCGTTCTTCGTTTTCTTCAGTCTTCAACGGGTAAGTACTTCAAACCGAGCTTTTCAATTCATTCTATGTACCCGTGGTGGTCCACGTTTTGTTTCATGTATTTTTATTCTTGTTTTCAGTTACTTTTTATACCCCCTTTTGACGTGCTTAAGCCATTTATTTAAGTCATTTCTCGCTTAATCTAAAAATAAAATAAATTTCCACCGATCGTTTGAATTGTATCATCCGTTAATTTTGGTTAAAATGAATTCCGACCGTTCGGTCGTGTCGTAACCACGTTGGAAATAAAAAAAGAGGTAAAATAATAATATAATAATAAAAAAATACCATTTAGTAAAATAAAAGTGAAAGATCAATCGGACGTTTTCTCTTTGGGATTTCTCATTCTTAATTGAATTGACTAATAACTAAAGTGAAACTAAGGTTATAATCAACTCGCCTAGTCAAGCTCGTCCACAAAAATAGGATTTTGAAAGTTTATCATTTCTGTTTCTTACCAAGTAAAATGGATCATTTTTAAGGTCCAACACCTTAAAATGATCACCTTTCAAGTAAAAAGAACCACTTGATTCACGCATAAGAAAGAACTACGTAGGTTTGATTTCCTCTTCAAAGGAGGGTACGTAGGAGCAAAAGCCCCGCTTTTGTCGACCTCAGAAAATAAAAAGAAATAAAAGCTAAGGTAACACAATTTCCACAATTCTAAAAAATAGGCTGTTGTCCTTTGAGACAAACGTGAGAGGTGCTAATACCTTCCTCAAGCGTAAATACAACTCCCGAACTTAGAATTTTCATTTTGACCAGTTTCCTTCGGTTTTCCCAACGTTTTCCACAAATAAACGTTGGTGGCGACTCCGCGCATCTTTCCTCCTTTGGAAAGCGCACCCGTGAGCCTCGCCCTCGCTCGCCCGCGAAGGGCACGTTGCGACAGTTGGCGACTCCACTGGGGACATTTTTGTGAGTTAGGCCTATTTTAAGGAATTGTGGATTTGTGAAACTTTGTGTGTGCATTTATTGAAACTGTGTAAAATGTAAATAACTATTGTCTATTTCGCATTCTTTACACTGCATTCTAAAGCACCCACGGGTTTGAGTAAAAAAGGGGCCCTATACCCGGGTTAATGAGTAAAAAAGAACCACTTGATTCACGCATAAGAAAGAACTACGTAGGTCTGATTTCCTCTCCAAAGGAGGGTACGTAGGAGCAAAAGCCCCGCTTTTGTCAACCTCAAAAAATAAAAAGAAATAATAGTTAAGATAACACAATTCCACAATTCTAAAAAATAGACTGTTGTCCTTTGGGACAAACGTGAGAGGTGCTAATACCTTCCTGAAGCGTAAATACAACTCCCGAACTTAGAATTTTCATTTTGACTGGTTTCCTTCGGTTTTTCTGACGTTTTCCACAAATAAACATTGGTGGCGACTCCGCGCATCTTTCCTCCTTTGGAAAGCGCACCCGTGAGCCTCGCCCTCGCTCACCCGCGAAGGGCACGTTGCGACAATCCCCAACAAGGGTGTTTAGCCAGCCATTACAGAAAGGTATGAACAAGACACATATATTTTTCAATGGATCCTAACAATGCACAAAAGTGAGAAAGATGGAAAATGGAAAGTGGTAAAGTAGTCAAGTCAAAATCAAGAATGTACTATGGTGATAGAAATCTCTCATACAACAACACTCAACCTCACCAAATGTGTATGGGTCTGCGTTTACACTCAAGCACCACATGTAACTAGCACATCCAAATTTTGACAAGACTCTAATCCATTCAACTTAAACTACACGTGTATCAAAAGGTCAAAAGGGCTTTTTCTTGGTTTGTAATGTATGGCTTAGGTGGAGGGATATGAGAAGGATATTTAGGCTAAAACTAAGGGAAAAAAGGAGCAATGGGGAGTAAACCAACAAGTAAAAAGACGGTTAGAAGCAAAGAAACAAAGCAAAAAACAACAAAATTAAAATAAATAAAAACTTACAAGAATGAAAATGAACCACAACACACTTTTATTGCAATTTCTTTCTTTCTTTCTTCTTCTTTTTTTCTTTGTTTGCACATTTTTTTCTTTTAACTTTTGCTTTTTAAACTCCTATTTTTTCTATTTTCTTCTTTTTTTTCCCCTTTTGTTTTGCTTTCTTTTTTCAACAAGTCATGAGAAATAAAAACAAAATGAAAATCCCCCACACTTGTTTGAGACCCACTCCTAAAACAATTCCTAGGCCCCTTTGTTTTCCAAGCGTAGTTACCACTTCAAAAATTGAAACAATGGTTCACATCAAACATGAAACCTCTAAACTAAAAATGGTACATCTCTCACAAATTATACTAGTTAGAAATCCTATGAAGAACATGAAAAAGTGGCTAAATTCAACAAAAACATTAGAAAACAACAAAACAAAACAAATTTAGCAAAACGGAAACAACATACAACAAAATAGAAAAAAAAAATAGATACAAACACAAAAACTAAAACAAAAAATAGAAAACAACAAATACAGTAAAAACAGAAAACAAAAAACAAAGAAAACAAAAAACCAAAAACAGATTTTTTCTATACCCTCCTTTCATACTTGAAATGTACATTGTCTTCAGTGTGAACATACAAGGAAATGCAAACAAAGAGACAACATATAAAAGAAGGGAGAAGGAAACTCCACAAATGTCAATAAAGGCACATCATCACATATAATTAGCAAGACCAAAGAGAGGTCTGCCACACACTCCTCTTCCACTTGAGGGCTCTCATGAAAATGCTTGAGTTGGTGACTGTTCACTTTGAAGACTTTGCTGGTAACTTCATTTTTAATCTCAAATGCACTATGGGAAAAAACATTAGTAATAACAAAAGGTCCATCCCACTTAGATCAAAGTTTACCGAAAATAAGCCTGAGGTGAGTGTTAAATAAGAGCACTTTTTGGGGATAATAAGCTGTAGTATCTCTATGCATAACCCCATACTTCTAGAGCAAGGGTGCCAATGACCTGTTACAAAAGTGGCTCCTCTGGTCATTGATAATGGCTCCAAGCACACCAAACCTACAAAAAAATTTAGATCTCATAAAATCCACAACAACTTTAGAATCATTAGTTCTGGTGGCCTTAGCTTCAACCCATCTAGAAACATAATCAACAACAAGAAAAATATATGAAAACCATGAGAAATAGGAAATGGACCCATAAAATCAATACACCAAACATAAAAATCTCACAGAAAATAATAGGTTGTTGGGGCATTTGATGCCTCTGTGTAGTGGTCCCTCCCGCTCCCTGACATTGCTCACTGTTGAACAAGTGGCCTCAATAACTTAAGAGCGGGGGTGAATTAAGTTTCAAAATTTCCCACTAAAAAACTTTTAACCCCCTTCTAAATGATAGGATTAAAATGCAAAAGAAGAAGCAACAACCAATTTAATAATGTTCTTTAAACATGCAAGACAAAATTGATTGCAATAACATAAATGAGATAAGGGAAGAGAGAAATGCAAACTCGATTAATACTGGTTCGGCCACTTCCCGTGCCTACGTCCAGTCCTCAAGCAACCTACTTGAGATTTTCCACTATCTTTGTAAATCCTTTACAGACTTTGAACACACCTTGGGATCCCTTACCCATGCGTTCCAAGATTCTCCAAGAGACAACCCGTCTCTTAATTACAATTCTCACAATCCAAGAGACAACCAATCTCTTGATTATGTCGCAACCTGCCCTCCGATAGGGGGTGCGAGAAGGCCTCTCATATGGGCCAAGGGTGCATCTTCTATTGAAGGAAAGCGCGTGGAGTTGCCACCAACATTTATTCGAGGAAAACTTCAGAAAAACCAAAATGGAAAAAGGTCAAAGGTCTGTGATGTGCCATCATTTTCTTCTATTTTCTAAACCCTTTTTGCACCATTTTAATTATTGATTGGTCTTAATTGTCAATTAATTAGGCAGTTTTATTATTTGGGCTCATTTAGCTAATTTGATGTTTTTAATCTAATTTCAGGAATTAATGAAACATTGGGCTTAATCCGGATTTTAGTTGTGGACTTGAAGAGGGCAAATAAAGCAACGCTTACCTTAGTTAATATCTAATTAGGAAATTTCGCAATTTTATTTTATGTTGTTCAGTGTTTATTTCGTTTTGGGCCAGAGTATTGTAATAGGGCCCAGTGACTTTGAGTGACTCTTTTTAAATAGCTGCCTTGGGATTCGTGCAAGGCATTCTATTCTGTTATTCTATTCATTATTCAGAGCTTTGTTTTAGGGTTTTCGTTTTTCTGTTTTGATGCTTCTGAGTTCGTAATGCAATTTTACGTTTTCTGCTTCTAATTACAATTTCGTTCTTGCTTCTTCTTCTACTCTCATTTACGTTTCTGTTCCATTTTACATTTCTGTTCGTTTACGTTTCTGTTCATTTACGTTTCCGTTCATTTACATTTCTGCTTCATGTTTCAATTGCGTTTTCTGTTTGAATCCATGGAAGGCTAGATTTTCTGGTGTTGTTTCCTTTTGAGGACGAAGCCCAACTCTCTTTGAGGTTTCGCTTGTAATGTGGTTTCCGGGCAGTTCTCCCTTCACCAGTATCCCAAATTCGTGAATATTAATCAGTGCACGCTTCGTGTTCGATTAATTGCCTCTGAGCCTAACTTGCGTTCATGCTTAATGGACGAAGGGCTAACCGGTGTATGTGGTGCCTAATCACGTATTGAAAACCCTAAGTTGATTTTCGCTTAGTAAATTGAAATAGGGTTGGATTAAGTGGTTGACTATTAGGGACGAATTCTCCATAACCCAGTGTCGCAACCTACCCTTCGGCGGGAGGGCGACGCGTGACTCGCGGGATGCGTGTTCCACGAAAGGAATACGCGCGGAGTCGCCACCAATGTTTATTTGAGGAAAATGTCGGAAAAACCGGAAAAGACACGATCTACGAACTTTTTAGTGAAAGGTTCGGGAGTTGTATTTACGCACGGGGAAGGTATTAGCACCCCACACGCCCGTCCCAAGGGACGACAGCCTTTAATCGAATGTGCAAACATGACTTTGATTTTTATGTTCCCTTTTATGTTCTTATATCCTTTATACCCTTTTTATATTTTTTTCTTTTTTGTGGTCGACAAGGGTGTTTCCCTTTGCTCCTACGTATTCCTCAATTTGTGATGAGGAAATCAGACCTACGTAGTTCTTTCGGAACAAAGTGTTTGGTTAAGTTGTTTTTGTCTTTTTTTGCAAAATATGTTTTTTATTGAACAAAAGGTCATTTAAGGTGTTGGACCATTAAACGGTCTTTTGATTTTGAAAGGAGAGAAACGTTAAGGCATTGGACCATTAAAGATCTCTTGTTTTTGAAAGGAGAGAAACGTTAAGGCATTTGGACCATTAACGATCTCTTGCGGTGGTCGACAAAAGCGGGGCTTTTGCTCCTACGTATCCTCAATTGCGATGAGGAAATCAGACCTACGTAGTTCTTGCAAAAGCGGTAAAGTCACATGTTGATTTTATGCTTTTGAACGGTCCATGTTAACCGATAAAAGCAAAGAGGACCGTTTAAGGCGTTGGACCTTAAAACGGTTTTTAGTGATTTTTCGGAAAAAACTTGATTTGTGAGTTGATTTTAGTCTTAGTTTCACTTTGGTTATTAATCAATTCATTCAAGGAAACTTCCAAAGAAAAACGTCCGATTGATTTTTTTTATTATTTTATTCAAAGATATTTTGATTATTTTATTATTATTTTTCAAGATATTTTGATTATTTTATTATTATTTTACTTTTTTTGGTTTAACCGAGGTTATAGCGTGAACGATCGGTTAGATTTCGTTTTAACAGTGATTAAACGATATTACAACACAAATGATCGGTTGAAATTCATTTTATCATTTATTAGACGAGAAAACGGCTTAAATAAATGGTTAAAGCACGTTAAAAACGGAAGAAAAGAAAACTGAAAGTAAACGAAATTAAAGTGAAAGTACACAAAACAATAAATGAATTGAAAGTCTCGGATTCGAAAACTTACCCGTTGAAGAACGAAGAACGAAGAACGAACGAAGAACGGATGAAGAACGGTGAAGAACGACGAAGAACGATGAAGAATTTCCACAGAATCGCTTACGGAAGCGTTACGGAAGTACTTCGACTTGATTTTTCTTCACGAAAACGTGTTTTTTACCCAAAATAGCCGAAATGCATAGCCAAAGGGGTCTTGAACATTTTGAAACAGCTCCCCCCTCCCCTATTTATAGAAAAAAAAGAGGTGCTTGCCGCCCAAAGACTTAATGAAGAAGATTTCTAAGCGCACCCGAATTACTAAGTTCACCCCCCTTTTCGTATTTTACGGAAAAGTTACGGAAGCCTTACGGAACTGTTTTCGAATTTGATTTTCATCTTTTTTCTTTTCCCTTTTACCAATGTTAAGTGGAATATGCTTACCCAAGGTTTTCGGAAATTTTACGGAAGTATTACGGAAGCCGCGGAAGCCCCGAAAACCATTTTTCAAAAACGTGGAGGAGCTTGCCGCCCAGTTGCTTCCTCCTTAAGCAACCCAACTTCCAAAATGTTCTCGAAGGGCCTAGATTTGAATTGCTATTTACACCCCTATCTTGATAAGTTCACCCCCTTACCTTTTTTGGTGATTCTTTTTTCGTAAAGTTACGGAAACTTACGAATCTCGTAACGATACTTGTTTTCTTTCCGTAATGTTACGGAACCTTGCGGATTACATAATCATCCCCCTTTTGACTTACGGAATGTTACGGAACCTCACTTAATTATGCAACGATGCTTCCATTTGATTTCCGGTGTGTCACGGAAACTTACGGATTGTGCATCAATATATTTTTTTTGGTTTTTCGGCATGTCCTGGAATTTCACAAATTGTCTAATGATGGATGCCAAGCACCTCACAAGGACCAAAGAAAGGTCGCATGTCATCAAGCAAAGGTCCCCGGACGAAATTAGGGTATGACAGTTGCCCCTCTTTACTTGTCTTTTATTGGAGATAAAAGGAAAGTAAAGATAAGACACTAATTTCGTTCCTCTCGATTTGACGAGAGTCGCGGGTGACCATAAAACCTCCACATGCAAATGACTTGTTGTTCCCAGAATTTCACAAATTGCCTAATGATGGGTGCCAAGCACCTCACAAGGACCAAAGAATGGTCGCATGTCATCAAGCAAAGGTCCCCGGACGAAAATCAGTGTATGACACTAATTTCGCTCCTCTCGGTTGACGAGAGTCGCGGGTGACCATGACTTGTCGCTCCTAGAATTTCACAAATTGCCTAATGATGGATGCCAAGCACCTCACAAGGACCAAAGAATGGTCGCATGTCATCAAGCAAAGGTCCCCGGACGAAAATTAGTGTATGACACTAATTTCGCTCCTCTCGGTTGACGAGAGTCGCGGGTGACCATGAAATTTCCGCATGTAAATGACTTGTTGTTCCCGGAGGAACAAAAGGTGCAGAAGACTATGTCAGTCTCTGCATGCTATCAAGCGTTCTGTCTTACAGATAGCAAAAGAATGTTTATACGGATAACCACTCGGGTATTTCCGCGTATCATCGGGCCCGCCGCCTCTGGATGACACAAGGGTGCGGATAACCGTAAGGTATCTCCGCGTATCATCGGGCCCGCCGCCTCTGGATGACACAAGGGTGCAGAATGACCAAATTTGGTCTCTGCTTGTCATCGGGCCCGCCGCCTCTGGATGACAAAAGGGTGCGGATAACCGTAAGGTATCTCCGCGTATCATCGGGCCCGCCGCCTCTGGATGATACAAGGGTGCAGAATGACCAAACTTGGTCTCTGCTTGTCATCGGGCCCGCCGCCTTTGGATGACAAAAGGGTGCGGATAACCGTAAGGTATCTTCGCGTATCATCGGGCCCGCCGCCTCTGGATGATACAAGGGTGCAGAATGACCAAACTTGGTCTTTGCTTGTCATCGGGCCCGCCGCCTCTGGATGACAAAAGGGTGCGGATATCCGTAAGGTATCTCCGCGTATCATCGGGCCCGCCGCCTCTGGATGATACAAGGGTGCAGAATGACCAAACTTGGTCTCTGCTTGTCATCGGGCCCGCCGCCTCTGGATGACAAAAGGGTGCGGATAACCGTAAGGTATCTCCGCGTATCATCGGGCCCGCCGCCTCTGGATGATACAAGGGTGCAGAATGACCAAACTTGGTCTCTGCTTGTCATCGGGCCTGCCACCTCTGGATGACAAAAGGGTGCGGATAACCGTAAGGTATCTCCGCGTATCATCGGGCCCGCCGCCTCTGGATGATACAAGGGTGCAGAATGACCAAACTTGGTCTCTGCTTGTCATCGGGCCCGCCGCCTCTGGATGACAAAAGGGTGCGGATAACCGTAAGGTATCTCCGCGTATCATCGGGCCCGCCGCCTCTGGATGATACAAGGGTGCATGTCACATGACCTCAGGGTCAGTATGACAAAGATTATGGGGCGGCCGACAAAAGCAAGGCTCTTGCTCCTACGTATCCTCCAATGAGGAATTCAGACCTACGTAGTTCTTGATAACTTGTGAGACTTGAAAAGTCTCCATCGGAAAATGCTGACATCTCCGGAAAGGGTGCAGATGACCATATTGGTCTCTGCTCGTGAATCACACTTGGGGTCACTGAATGACGAGGTGCGGATAACCGTAAGGTGTCTCCGCGGGCTACCAGCTCTTGAGTCATGGCAACAAAAGGCGGTGTGGTCGACAAAAGCGAGGCTCTTGCTCCTACGTATCCTCCAATGAGGAACTCAGACCTACGTAGTTCTGGATAACTTGTGAGATTTGAAAAAGTCTCGGTGTTTTCTCCACTAAAATGCAAACATGCTTTAGCAAGGAGACAAATATTCCAACTGATTTAGAGCAGCATATGCTTTTTTGAGTGAAAAACAATGCGTCTACCGGGGAAGGAGAGTCTGCTGATGAAATTTCCCATAACCATAAATGAGATTTTGGATGTTAGCATTTCGTTTCTAAATGATCATTTAGAGGAAACACTGGGTTCGACAAAAATAGAAGAAATCCACTCAAAGTGTATCAATCTCGCACAGGTAAGTGTTTCATCCTAATTCCGAACCATAGATATGTCATGACTTGACTTTGCAAATTATTTCCTATCAAATCAAAAATTACACGTGTGATCATGGATCAATAGGGCTTCCCTTGGGAATGGGTTCTTTTGGTGGTTTCTTCTTTCGGCTTTTGTGTGTTTTTGGCTTTTGATTTTTCTGGCTTTTTTCTTTTTCTGTTTTTGTTTAGTGCGGGGCGAGAAAAAAAAAAAGTCGCTAGCGCACGGGATTTTGGTTGGTAATCAAAGGGAGAAGACTATTTTAGGTCGTGGTTCCCTTTCCTTCTTTTTTCGTTCATTTGGTGACAATTCTGTATTGTTCAGATATTGTCCGGTCCAAAGACCTCTCTGCATATTCCTTCTGTTTTTCCTTAGATCCCCGATCAGGGGCTTTCTTTCCTCCTTCTTCTTCTTTTTTTTTTTTACTTTCTCCCATTCTTTGATTGGGAATTTTCTTTCTTTTCTTTTTGCTTTCTCCCACTCTTTGATTGGGAATTTCCTTTCTTTTCTTTTTTGCTTTCTCTTTGATTGGAAATTTTCCTTCTTTTCTTTTTTGCTTTCGAGGGTAAGGATTGACATTCTCACCCTAGGTCAAGGTTTATGGTGAGTCAGGATTTTGGCTCAAGGTTTGTAGAATGGCTAGACATGATACATGTCGGGGTTTGGTTTGGTTCAAGGATAAAAGGGATGCCCCACACTATTTCCATGACACAAATGCAAAAATGATGATTTGGAAACTTTATGCAAAACTGGTCATGCATGCACCTATGCGGACACTCAAGTGTCAAATTTTTATGGTCATGTGATGCTAGGGCTCAGGATTTATTTCCTCTATTTTAAATCAACCCAATGTTTCCAAAATATGTTCTTTTATCCATTTGTGCATTCATCCAAGTCCATTTCGGGCGTCCGGGAAAATTTCACAGCATTCACCCTTCAGGTGTACACACATTTTTTTTCCAAAAACTAGCTATGATCAACGAATTTTTCTTCAAAGAAAAGTTGGAAGTCATCTCTTTTCAAAAGCATGTTGGTTTTTCAGCTAGACAACTTATTTTTCTTTTTTTCTCCTTTTTTTTCTTCTTTTTTTTTATTTGTTTATTTCTTTTTCTTGTTTGTTTTTTTTTCTTCTCTTTTTTTTTCATGAGGTATTTTGCTATATACATGCATATCCAAGGTATCTTGCTACCTAAACATACATATATATGTTTTGTAAGGTATTTTTGCTATATACATGCATATCCAAGGTATCTTTCTACCTAAACATACATATATATTTTGTGAAGTATTTTTTGTTTACATACATGCATATCTAAGGTATCTTTCTACCTAAACATACATATATATATTTTGTGAAGTGTTTTTTGTTTACATACATGCATATCTAAGGTATTTTTCTACCTAAACATACATATATATATTTTGTGAAGTGTTTTTTGTTTACATACATGCATATCTAAGGTATTTTCACTACCTAAACATACATATATATGTTTTGTAAGGTATGACTACCTTCCGAGCTTGCGCTTGTTTTATTTAAATTCCCAGGATCATGAGCAACTAGGTGCGTCCTACTATAAAAAGTGATCAAATAACAAACATAGATTCAAAAGGTACTAGGTTGCCTCCTAGTAGCGCTTCTTTAACGTCTTTAGCTAGACGCATGATGGCTTGTAGGTCATGGACCTAGTACTTTGCTTACCTTTGGCTTTGGACTTGGTCGCCTATTGGTCGGCCATGTGGTGTAGGCAATACTCAAACCTTTTTGTGGATGAGCAGAGGTGAACTCTAGAGGTGATGGCGGTGCGTCTGTTGCCCGCTGCCGGCCATCCCAATGCTGCTGTGGTGTTTCGCCCTGCGCCTGCCTGGGGGCACAGTACTTCTTGATGAAAGCTCGATTAGTAGGGGGCCTGATGCCCTTGCTGGAGGTGACAGGTACTCCGTAGAACTGACAGAGACCCGTAATTAGAGCTTGACAACTCCAAGACCCTGTTGGACTTCTTCGGGTCCACTGGGTGTCTTGCAAGCGCGATCCCTGCAAACAATAGATGAAATCAGAAATCAGTTGAGCGATGTGCATACTTACCTATGATGACGTGACCTTGCCTGGGGGGTACGGGCACCATGTAGGACTGATAGAGGCCCGTAACCAGAGCTGGAAACCCCAGGGCCCTGTTTGACTTTTTCGGGTCCACTGGGTGTCTTTGTGGGTGCGATCCCTGCAAACAATAGATGGTATCATAAATCAGTTGAACCATATGCATACTTACCCACGTCGGGACGACACAGACCAACTGATACTTTTGCAGGGGGAGATTGGCAATGCGGTCGCTGGGCAGAATGTTGCTAAATAGCAATGTCATCTATATCTGTGTAAGAGTGGTCATGTTGGTGCGCATGATCCGCACTCGTCTCTTTGCAGCGGCACGGGTGAAATCTTGCCCCGATATGCATAGTAGCTGTGTGATAGCCTCCCTTTCTGGTTGTGCTTGCACAGTTGGCCCTCCTCCAATATCAGGGGGTGGCCTAGGAACCGTTAAAAGGAAACTACTGGCCCCTTAACCGGGAGTGAAAGTCTCGGTTAAGCATTTAAGGGCAGAGGACCTTAAATCCTCTTAAGGTGTGGATATGGAGCACACTGAAAATGATGGCACGTAGCCCTCTAAAGGTGAGGGCGTGCAGCCCTCTCAAGGCGAGGATGTGTAATCCTTTGGAGGTGAGGGCGTGCAGCCCTCTGTTGGCGAGGATGTGTAGTCCTCTTCAAGGTGAGGGAATGCAGCCCTTTGTTGGCGAGGACGTGTAGTCCTCTCAAGGTGAGGGCGTGCAGCCCTCTGTTGGCGAGGACGTGTATTCCTCTAAAGGTGAGGGCGTGTAGCCCTACGAAGGTGAGGACATGCAGTCCTCTGATGGCGAGGGCGTGTAGCCCTCTTAAGGTGAGGGTACTAGTACCCAAGGTGAGGACGTGTAGCCCACTCAAGGCGAGGACATGTAGTCCTCTGGAGGTGAGGGCGTGCAGCCCTCCGATGGTGAGGACGTGTAGTCCTCTCAAGGCGAGGACGTGTAGTCCTCTCAACGGTGAGGGTAACTAGTACCCAAGGGTCCACCCTTAAGAGAAAGCAAGAGATCGACTCATCGAGAGAGCCGGTCATCCAAAATTCAAAAGATTTGGACATTTAGATGTAGGGAATCTATGCAGTTAACATGATTTTGAGGGATGCAAATGCATGCAACCTTTGTTGTGAAATTTGGGTAAATGCGGACTTTATATGAAACAATGCAATGTAATGGAAAGTTGTACAATGTTCATGGCATTCTTTCCCTATTTTGTGATTTTGATTTTGATTTGATTTTTTTTTTTTTTGGAAAACACAGATTGACTGCCCTTTTGAAAAAGGTGATAATTCATGCAACCTCATCCTATCTTTTTGCAAATCTCTCCGGGAACTCCCTCAGAGTGTATGTTCTTTTTGATTTAGTCACTTGACCATTTTGGAGTGACGGCAATGGAGTCGTTTGATGTTTAATCAATCCATTGAAATCCTAGGGTTTGTCCCCTTTTTTTTGTTAAAAACATCGATGGGTGAGAACTTTTGATCGGCCCCTATGTTCACTTGAGGCTCATGCACGGTGCCCCTCATTGCCCCAGTGTAAGGCTTTGAGGTATCAATCGTTGCCTTTCGTCATGACCTTGTAGGAGGGAACCTATTGGGTGAGAACTTCTAATCTGCCCCTAGGTTCGCTTGAAGTTTTTGCATGGTGCCTTTCGTTGCCCCAGTGTAGGGCTTAGAGGTACCAATTGTTGTCTTGTTTTCACGACCTCGTAGTGAGGAAGAATGAAAGAAGCAGTTGATTCTTGCAAAAAGAATATCCCAAGGACGAGAAATAGTTGAAGGATTTTTTGATGGATTAAGTCAAATGACTCCTATGTAGAAGCAAGATGTTTTGATGTCTTGATGATGCTAAAGGATCAAGTGCTTCTAAGTTTTATTCAAGACAAGAATCCAAGAAAGTCAAGATATATGATCAAGTTGATTTCTAGAATCTTTTGGAAGAAGTTTCCAAATTGAAAAAACAAAAGGTTTGACCAAAGAATTCTATCATTTCAAATTGAGATTTGCTCTCCGGTAATCGATTACCAGCAGCTGAAAATGTTTATAACAGCCACTAGAAATTTGAATTCAAAATTTATAATGTGTAATCGATTACACATGGATGGTAATTGATTACCAGCAATTTATTCAAATTTTAAAGCATGTGATCTATTACACAAGTCTTGTAATCGATTACCAGAGGAGATTTTCAGAAAATAATTTCCAAGAGTCACATCTATTCAAATGGTTTATGAATGGCCATCAAAGGTGACTTGGAAACACGAATTTAAAGAGAGTTTTCATTGCCCACAAAGTTTATCCTCTCAAAAGATTAAGAGTTTTTCTGAACTGAACTGTCTTATCCTCTCAAAAAGATTCCTTGGTCAACCACTTGCATATTCAATAAGGAATTTTGATTGGTCTTCATTGTACAATCTATCCCTTTTAAGAGAGATTTCTTCTTCTCTTCTTCTTACTTCTGAAAAGGGATTAAGAGACTGAGAGTCTCTTATTGTAGAGGATTCTTGAACACAAGGGAAGGGTTGTCCCTGTGTGGTTCAGACTTTGTAAAAGGAGTTTTACAAAGAGAGTGGAAAATCTCAAGTGGGTTTCTTGAGGACTGGACGTAGGCGCGGGAAGTGGCCGAACCAGTATAAATCAAGTTTGCATTCCTCTCTTCCTTTAAACTTCTTTTATTGCTATTTATCTTTTGCTTTAAAGAAGTTTATTTTGATTTTTCTTTTGAGTAATTCATGTTAAGGGTGCATTGTTAATCCAAAAAGAAAGAGTGATAGTTCAATTGGGGAATAGTCTTTGCATCTTAATTCAACCCCCCTTTTTCTTAAGGTAACTGAGGCCATTTGTCCAGCATCCTATTCTTGACAACTCGCTTCTCTAAGAAGACAAACTTTCTGGAATGATAAAATGAAGTCACATGAACGTCTATATTTTTACTTGAAAACACAGTCAATCAAATGCCTTTTTATTTTTTGTTTTATTTTGAAACTTATTTTTTTTTATTTTGAAACTTATTTGTTTTGAACTTTACTCGTTGTTTTACGGCACCCCCACCAACGTGCAAGACGAGTAATCTCTGATTGAACAGTCTTGGAAGTCAACACTCAGGAGCGCAGGTCGCTTGAGCAAATAGACCAATGGCTTGCACCCACATTCCGGTGAAAGTTGAATAAGCAAACATGCGTTTGTGAAAGGATGAGGGACAAGGATGCCCATTTTATCCATATCATTTAGCATTGTAACTGTGGTTTATAATAATGGCATAAGCTTGAAAATCCTGATGAGTCATAACAACAGCTTCCAGAATTGCCCCATGTAAGGTGTTGCTTGTCAATGTTATGATTCAACAAGCGATTCTCCTCAAATTTCAGCCAGCCCGTATCAATTAGACTTCACACTTTATGCTTCGGGGTCATACAATGCTCAATGGAATGCCCCAGGGCTCCTCCACGATAAGCACACGTTGCGTTCGAGTCGTATCCTCAGAAAAATGGAGGTTGAGGAACCTTGGTTGGGGTTATGGCTACCATTGAATTATTGAGTGGATATGGGATCAAGTTAGCATATGACACCGGAATTTGGGGTGAATCCTACAGGCTTTTCGCTGCAAAATTCATTTCTTGGTTGGTGTTTTTTTTGGTTTGTGCTAAAGGTGGTCTTCATCATTGGAAGTGCGGTAGACAGGCTTTGTGGTTGATTTAGGGATGGCCTTTGTGGATAACTGGGTGGTGGGTAAGGAGGAGGTTTGTTTATTGACTGAGTAATGACATTGTTGGGTTTGGTGGGAAACTTGGCCGTATAGGAATGGCAGTCACAGCATGGGTTTCTCCCTCTTTCTCACCCTCTTCATTTGCCCCAGTTTTCTCATTCGTCCAAGCAGGATGACTAAATTTGCCTTTTTTCAGACCCACATTGATCCTTTCACTGGCAAAGACCAAATCCTCAAAGCTTTGAAGGTGCGTAGCCCACCGTCTTTTCATAGTAGAGTATCGATAATGTGTCTACCATCACGATCATCGTCTCCCTTTCCATCATTGGGGGTACCACCTGGGCCGCCAGATCCCTCCACCATTTGGGCGTGTTCTTTGAAAGATCCGTCCCCCTTTTTGCAAATGTTCTGTAGTTGCATCCTATCCGGAACCATATCAAAATTGTACTGATACTGCCTAACAAAGGCAACCATTAGGTCCTTCCAAGAATGGACTCGGGAAGATTCCAAGTTAGTGTACCAGGTAACAGCTACCCCAGTAAGACTTTCTTGGAAGGAATGTATTAGCAATTCCTCATCTTTTGCGTATTCCTCCATTTCTGACAATACATCTTTAGATGGTTCTTGGGACAAGTAGTCCCCTTGTACTTGTCAAGGTCCAGCACCTTGAACTTGGGAGGGGTGATGATATTGGGTTCTAGGAACAACTCTTTTAGGTTAGCAAAGGCATAATCTTCACCTCCTTCAATGGCCCCGAGCCTTTCCTCTAGATGATCCAACTTTCCCATTTCTGCCATAGCATGAGGGTTTTTACTTGTCGTGGAATGCAAGAGGTGTAGTTGTGGGTGATACTGAGGGCCTTCCAAAGGGTTTTGTAGGGGTATACCACCAACTGCTTGCCCTTCCGTGGCATATCCGAGGCAAGGCTCGAAGTCGGCTAGATTGTGGTGGGGAATTTCATGTGTCCCCCCCACGGATTAAGAGACATGTGCATGATCAGTTTGGGGTTGTTGGCTCTCAATGGGTATAGGAGTGGAGTTATTGACATTCCTATTGAGAGTGTACGCCACTTTGGGTGGCGTATAGTTGAGAGGCAAGCCATATGGCGGGAAGGCGTGCTCGTTTTGAATTTGTACATTATGGGGGCTGCCCATACTTCCCAAATCTTTGCCTACCATATCTGAGGTTGGATGATTCATTTGGTTGATGCCGGATGGGGACATCAGGTTCACCTTAGCAACAACGCTGGTAGCGGCAATTGCAACCGCATTGGCTTCCATTATCTTCTTCACGCTCATCATGGCCTCCATCATTGTGGCCATTTTCTCTTTAATGGCCTCCATGTCGGCCTTCATCTTCTCTTGTATCTCCTCTACTTCACCCATTACTCTAGCTCTAGCACAAGTTCGGTGAGGACGCCGTAAAGCATGTTTTTTTTTTTTTGATAACAATGATTAAGTTCATTTTATTTTATTTTATTTTATTTTTCAAGGAAAGAATGCAATGAGCAATGCAACCAATGAAAAGCATGGATGTATGCGAATGATGTACAGTTGAAGTATTGCGAATTTTTACGCAGGATATGGGGTTGAATCAATTTAGATTTTCAACATGGTCCATGACATCTTTGTCAAGGTGAAACTGGAAGTAACAAGGACATCAACAATCCTAAATATGTTTGGCAGTAGACGAAGCAGTGATGTGACTCGATTCATCTTTTGCCCCAATTTTGCAAGACGGTTACTTCCATATTTCAACTTGACTTGATGAACCTTTTTATAAAAGCATGAGCTTGGTTCAACCCTATAATCCAAGGAATGGCAATTCTGATCGCCAATATTTCAACAACATCTCATAGAGATGAATGACTCGGGCATACTTTAAGCTATGCATGGAAAATGTAATTATGAAATTGAGATGCCCGAAGAAACATCCTTTCTTAGTTAAACATGCATTAGGTACCATTTTCAATCATTTTGTTTTTAAGTGAAATGGGTTTATGATCCCAACATGGTTGGCTCATGGTGCCTAACACATGCAACTAAGAATGTAGTGTGAAGTTTCACGCTCCCCCCCTTTTTTTTGTTTTTGTTTTACAGAGGAAAATGCAAGGATGAAAACAAATGGTATGCAATTTTGCAGATCAAAAAGTTTGTTGAACGTATATGCATGATGCAATGACTCATGCAAAATGGAAATGTGATAATGGACAAATGCAGGAACGATATGTTCATTATGATGCTATGAAGGGATGCTTATGCGATGCATGATATGAATGCATTTTACGGACACGAGAGCCCGGAAAATTATCTCTTCTTACTTGCGCATTTGGGGGCGCAGTGCCCCATGTGTACAATTAAGAAGGTGATATGGACCTTCCGGCTTCCCGTGACAAAGGACGAGACCAACATACAATGCATGCTAGAGATAAAATGTGGGAGTGACTTGATTCGCACTGATTTTTGGAGTAAAAACGTGGGATAAACTCATTTTTTTCAAAAAGTTATAACTAGTCAAGATCTGAGCGACAATACAAACTTCCTAGCGGTTTCTAATCATATGGTCTATTAAGTCTATCATATGCTGACAATAGCTGAGAAGTCCGTGGATCTCCTCGGGGGCGGAGTAGGTGTCCGCCACTGCTTTGGCCTTGGCTAGCAATGGGGGAAGTTCTTGACTCCTGTTCAAAGTAAGAGCAAATCGGTCCGTCCACATTGTTGCCTCTTGGTGCAATGAATCAATTACCCTTTCCCTTGCTTCCCTTTCTGCTGATATCTTGGCGTACTCATCCTCTAGCCTTTGCTCGTGAGTCGCCGCTAGATTTAGCTTCTCTTTGCACTTATCGATGATGGCCCACATATTCCCTTCAGTCTCGCTTAACTGTTGGGACAAATTTCTTTTCGACCTAAGGCAAACCTTTAGCTCGTCCTTCAAGATCATGCCTTTGACCCGTGATGATTCCTTTCACCTCTTCGGATCTTGAGCTCACTATTGCTGCCCTATAAAGCCCCTCAAAACTTTGCTTTGGTCGTGTTCTTCCTTTCGGGCCTTCTTGGTTTCTCATTCCAAGGCTTCATCGGTGGCCATATTGACATCCCTTAGTTCATCATACTCTTTTCAGACTTTGATGGCTATGGACTTGAACTTCTCTTCGACTACCCAGGCTCTTTCAAGCTCCGCCTTTAGGGCTTGTACCTCATCACTTTCTTCCGAAGCTTTAACCTCATCGTCTCTCACAGTCTTTAGATTTGGGAGCCAATCCAGTCCTTGTGTTTGGACTCTCAGCCACTTATGATAGCCGCCGATGATCCCATTACTGCTTCCCCTAAGCTCTTTATCCTTTCTTCACGCCGCATCCCATGCCTTGCGAACTCCTTGGAGTACCCTCGCGTTGTGGTCACTGAAACCTCGTGCGATGAAAGGCATGATGCTTTCGTCTGATGGCACTCCTCTCATGGGACATCCTTCGCATGAAGATAGAATCCTGATTCTTCCTTCCTTCTAGCGAGGGAACCATTTAACAGACGCCCCTCCATGCTAGCCAAGAGTTGGTGCACAACAAACAATTCTTGCGCCGCTTTTTTCACATCCCCGGTCGAACGTGTCATACATGGCCAAAATGGCGACGACCGGGCTTTCCTTGCCATGATGAAAGGTGAGGAAAGCGTCAATCGCTGCTAGGTCCACTAACCCTTCCATATTCGGAAAGAGGACAACTCCAAAGATCAAAAGTGCCAAGATGTCAATAAAAGAAAGCCCATTCGCCTTGATTTGCCAAGGCCTTTGCCCTTTCCTCCAAACACTTCCTTGGTACTCCGACTACCCCATTCCTGTTTTGCTTTACACGGTCCAACTCTTGTGCTGAGATTTTCACCACCTTGGCAACTCTTGTCGTGGAGGGATAGAACCCAGAGAAAAGATATGGCTTCCTTCCTCCCAGTGGGCATCCCAGGATTTCTTCAAACTCTTTCACAGTCGGCACTAGCTTGAAGTCCTCAAATGTGAAGCACCTTAGGGGCTGGTCATAATACTGGGAAAGGGATGCAATCGGTTCCATGGAGACTTCTACCCTAGCTAGGTCCCAAATCTTACCATAGGCTTTGCGGAAGGCTTGCCGTTGAAGTTGACCCATTAATTGCCCCAACTTTCGTAAACTGGTGACCTCTAAGCTCTTGATTTTGACTTGATAGAACCTCTTTTTAAGCGAAGGCTTTTGACTTGATCCCATGTTTTACTAAAGTGAAATAAAATCTAGTGCGAAACAAAACTCCTACATCTATCATGGGTGGAATGGATGAATGCATGAAGAAATGCATATGACACAGATGCAATTTACGAATACGGGAGCCTGAGAAATTGTTTCCTTCTTGGATACAACGTTTGGGCAGCATGGCACCCAACGTATGTTTTTTAAGAAGGCGACACGGACCCTCCGTCGGTTTGCTAAAGTGAGGGGATCAAAGACGAAACCCACGCCTGATGCATATGCGAAAGGCACAACACGGGGATGTACATAGTACGACAATATTCACAAACAAATATAAGCAAAAGGGTATATGATACTTATGCATGGCAGTGTAAAAAATGGCACGCAGCGTGTTTGCTCCGTGCCCCTATTTAAGGGACCTATAAGGGAGAGAGCTAACTAGGCTTTTAGTGATAACCCCCAAGGTAGTCATATCTCTCTTGATGGTTTCTAGAGGTATCATCCCCTTCGAAGAACATACTGCAGCAGTAGGGACTACTAGCAAGTCGGAGACCTAGCATGATCACGGATTCACCTCCACTCCTTATGTTCCCACGAACCCGGGTATAGGGCCCTTTTTCAACTCACCGTGTGTGCAAATAGTGTTAGTGTTTGTGTGCATCAAATGAATAAATATTTACCTCATGCATACAAAAAAAATGCACTAAAAGCATCAAAGAGTTATATATACAAGAACATAATAAGGGGAAGCCAACAAAGGAGTAAGTCATGGCAAAATTTGCACAAGATTAAATGGCCTAACTCTCTAAAAACAGTCCCCAGCGGAGTCGCCAACTGTCGCAACCTACCCTTCGGCGGGAGGGCGACGCGTGACTCGCGGGATGCGTGTTCCACGAAAGGAATACGCGCAGAGTCGCCACCAACTTTTATTTGAGGAAAACGTCGGAAAAACCGGAAAAGACGCGATCTACGAACTTTTTAGTGAAAGGTTCGGGAGTTGTATTTACGCACGGGGAAGGTATTAGCACCCCACACGCCCGTCCCAAGGGACGGCAGCCTTTAATCGAATGTGCAAACATGACTTTGATTTTTATGTTCCCTTTTATGTTCTTATATCCTTTATACCCTTTTTATATTTTTTTCTTTTTTGTGGTCGACAAAGGTGTTTCCCTTTGCTCCTACGTATTCCTCAATTTGTGATGAGGAAATCAGACCTACGTAGTTCTTTCGGAACAAAGTGTTTGGTTAAGTTGTTTTTGTCTTTTTTTGCAAAATATGTTTTTTATTGAACAAAAGGTCATTTAAGGTGTTGGACCATTAAACGGTCTTTTGATTTTGAAAGGAGAGAAACGTTAAGGCATTGGACCATTAACGATCTCTTGTTTTTGAAAGGAGAGAAACGTTAAGGCATTTGGACCATTAACGATCTCTTGCGGTGGTCGACAAAAGCGGGGCTTTTGCTCCTACGTATCCTCAATTGCGATGAGGAAATCAGACCTACGTAGTTCTTGCAAAAGCGGTAAAGTCACATGTTAATTTTATGCTTTTGAACGGTCCATGTTAACCGATAAAAGCAAAGAGGACCGTTTAAGGCGTTGGACCTTAAAACGGTTTTTAGTGATTTTTCGGAAAAAACTTGATTTGTGAGTTGATTTTAGTCTTAGTTTCACTTTGGTTATTAATCAATTCATTCAAGGAAACTTCCAAAGAAAAACGTCCGATTGATTTTTTTTATTATTTTATTCAAAGATATTTTGATTATTTTATTATTATTTTTCAAGATATTTTGATTATTTTATTATTATTTTACTTTTTTTGGTTTAACCGAGGTTATAGCGTGAACGATCGGTTAGATTTCGTTTTAATAGTGATTAAACGAGATTACAACACAAATGATCGGTTGAAATTCATTTTATCATTTATTAGACGAGAAAACGGCTTAAATAAATGGTTAAAGCACGTTAAAAACGGAAGAAAAGAAAACTGAAAGTAAACGAAATTAAAGTGAAAGTACACAAAACAATAAATGAATTGAAAGTCTCGGATTCGAAAACTTACCCGTTGAAGAACGAAGAACGAAGAACGAACGAAGAACGGATGAAGAACGGTGAAGAACGACGAAGAACGATGAAGAATTTCCACAGAATCGCTTACGGAAGCGTTACGGAAGTACTTCGACTTGATTTTTCTTCACGAAAACGTGTTTTTTACCCAAAATAGCCGAAATGCATAGCCAAAGGGGTCTTGAACATTTTGAAACAGCTCCCCCCTCCCCTATTTATAGAAAAAAAAAGAGGTGCTTGCCGCCCAAAGACTTAATGAAGAAGATTTCTAAGCGCACCCGAATTACTAAGTTCACCCCCCTTTTCGTATTTTACGGAAAAGTTACGGAAGCCTTACGGAACTGTTTTCGAATTTGATTTTCATCTTTTTTCTTTTCCCTTTTACCAATGTTAAGTGGAATATGCTTACCCAAGGTTTTCGGAAATTTTACGGAAGTATTACGGAAGCCGCGGAAGCCCCGAAAACCATTTTTCAAAAACGTGGAGGAGCTTGCCGTCCAGTTGCTTCCTCCTTAAGCAACCCAACTTCCAAAATGTTCTAGAAGGGCCTAGATTTGAATTGCTATTTACACCCCTATCTTGATAAGTTCACCCCCTTACCTTTTTTGGTGATTCTTTTTTCGTAAAGTTACGGAAACTTACGAATCTCGTAACGATACTTGTTTTCTTTCCGTAATGTTACGGAACCTTGCGGATTACATAATCATCCCCCTTTTGACTTACGAAATGTTACGGAACCTCACTTAATTATGCAACGATGCTTCCATTTGATTTCCGGTGTGTCACGGAAACTTACGGATTGTGCATCAATATATTTTTTTTGGTTTTTCGGCATGTCCTGGAATTTCACAAATTGTCTAATGATGGATGCCAAGCACCTCACAAGGACCAAAGAAAGGTCGCATGTCATCAAGCAAAGGTCCCTAGACGAAATTAGGGTATGACACCCAGGATAAGAGAATGGCTTCTGAATCAGAGGAAACAACCCGTTTTTAATATTAGTAGTTTCGTATTCTAGTTTACTTGTTCTGCTCTTTAATCACAAAACAAACAACCCCCCCCCAATCGTTACTGTTACTGCAAGTATATTATGAACATTTGGTTTGTCACTGCTCGTTGGGAAACGACCTAGGATCACTTCCTAGTTACTGCATTTTCATGTTTATTTGATTCGGGTACGGCCTCGACCAGTCTGCGTATTTTGAAAATGAGGGTTCAGGAGTTGTTTACGCGCGGGGAAGGTTTTTGCACCCCATGCGCCCATCACAAGGGACAACAGCCTCTAATCAAATATCCAAATCATGACTTCAATATTATTTATTTTCCCTTTTATCTTTTATCTTCCCTTTTTTTATTTTTTCTTATGTAATCATGTTCCTTTTTATGTTTTTTTAACTTTTTTTGGGGTCGACAAGGATGTTTCCCTCGTTCCTACGTATCCTCAATTGCGAGGAGGAAATCAGACCTACGTAGTTTGTTGGTCGTCTTATACAACTAATTTTTGTATAGAAAACATTTTCTAAAACTTGTATAGTTCCCCAATTTATAGTTATTTTGTAGGAATTTGTATATAAATCTTGTTTTGTTTGAATAGTTGTCTTTAGAGTATCTCTCATGTGATTTAATGATAAAATTTGCACAATTTCAGGTCAAAAGAGGCTAAAATCATGAAGTGCTAAAAGGAGCAATCCCACTAAGCGGACCCTGTGGGCTCAGCGCACATCCACCGCTGAGCACAGCTTCAGCGCGCTTAGCGTGATAAGGGAATCTGGAAGAGCACAAGGATCAAGGCCGCGCGCTAAGCACGAGATCAGCTCGCTAAGCAAGACGTTTGTCTCTTGACAGGCTCAATGCAACATTGGCGTTTAGCCCAAATCCACTTACTCGTGCTAAGCGCGATAGCTGCATACTTGTACACAGAGTGAGGGTGACAAATTTTGGAGACCAGAGCTGCATACTTTTACATAGAATTTGAGATAGTGCTCTGGAGGCAGCAGAGAGGCAGTTTCTAAGCAAGGAAGCTAGGGTTCATCACGTTGAATGATTAGAGAGTGTTTGAGTGATTGTAAGGTGCCAAGAAGACGAGGAGGGATCCCCCTTCTTGTGTAAGCAACAATTGCTCTGTACTTTCTATCTCATTTGCATTAGGGTTCCTTGTATGGCTGGTTAAACACCCTAGTTAGGGACTTCTAAGGAATAGTTGATGTAATTACTTTTAATATCTAATTAATTGTGTTTTGTGTGTTCAATGCTTAATTACTACATGCTCTTGGTCTGATCACCCATTTGTGTGTACTGTTAGGTGACTTTAGCATTGGGAAATGTACTATTGCCTTAGAACTTGATAGAAGCAGGACTAAATAACTACATTACCAGGGATGTATTATGGGGTTTTGGTTTTCTGAATATGCTATGATGATAATGCTGTTTAAGTTAAGCCTAGTCTTACAAGAGGGATCTACGGATGAAGCTTAGGTTAAATTAGTCTAAACTTACAAGGGAACGAGGTTCAGCATACAACACAAGAACATATTTGTTGAATATATTTGTTGAAAATTGGAGAAAAAAGAACCATATGGGAAAATGAACAAAGTATTTATGGCGTCGTTGCCGGGGAACTTAATTCATTGGAAGAGTTCAGTTTAGTTTTACGGCATGGCTTTATATTTTTCTCTTTGATTCATTGATTCTTTTTGTCCATATTTTAGTTACTGCACATTTTATTGTTCTTTTGAACTGGATAATTGCTGTTTTGTTTCTCTTGTATGCAAAGAAGATCTACTGCAGGTGATTTGATCCTCATCGATTTGGAGATTAACCCTACTTGTAGAAGGCACAACGCATAGAGAATTAGAAAATTTTTGCAGGACTTGGAAGCAGCAGCAACTCCAGAAGAGGAACCTCGATCTTCTGAGGCATCTTCTAGCTTTCCTATTCCAAGGCAATCTCATACAGATTTAATTGAAGAAGTTATCATGGCCGAAGAGCCAAGGAGAGTGACCCTAGAAGATTACTTAAGTTCAAGTGTGCCACCATTTTTCACCAGTATTGCACAACCGGAGGTTCAGAACAAACAATCACATATGTTCCTTCTTTGATACAGTTGATTCAAAATAATATGTTTCATGGTCTACCAAATGAAGACCCATACGCACAACTAGCCATTTACATTGAAATATGCAATACTATTCGATTGGCTGGTGTGCCTGAAGATGTAATTCGATTGAGTCTGTTTTCATTCTCATTGTCTGGAGAAGCTAAGAGGTGGCTTCACTCGTTCAAAGGCAATAGTCTTAAGACTTGGGATGAAGTGGTTGAGAAATTTCTGAAGAAGTATTTCCCAGAGTCTAAGGCTGTAGAAGGAAAAGCAACCATTTTTTCTTTTCACCAATTTCTAGATGAATCTTTGAGTGAGGCCTTAGAAAGATTCTGTGGTCTATTGAGAAAGACACCCACTCACAGATTCTTAGAACCAATTCAGCTCAACATTTTTATTGATGGGTTAAGGCCACAGTCCAAGCAGCTATTAGACGCTTCTACTGGGGGAAAATAAAGTTGAAGACCCCTAAAGAAGCCATGGATCTTATTGAAAATATGGCTGCAAGTGACATTGTTATTCTCAGAGATAGAGTCCACATACCGACAAAGAAAAGTCTTCTGGAACTTACATCACAAGATGCATTGTTGGCATAGAACAAGTTGCTATCCAAGCTATTGGAAGCATTGACCGAAACACTAAGTAAGTTGCCAACTCAAATACATTCTGCGCAATCTTTACCATCTACTATTTTGCAGGTTGTAGGGTGTGCCATCTGTGGTGGAGCTCACAATTCTGGCTGTTGTATCCCCGATGAAGAACCAGCTCATGAAGTCAATTATATGGGGAATCAGCCAAGACAAAATTTCAATGTAGGTGGATATTTTGGGTTTCAGCATGGCCAACCATATAATTCACAGCAGGGACAGTGGAGGAATCACCCTGGAAACTAGTTCAACAAAGATCAGGGTGGTTCATCTAACAGGCCACAACAATAAGGGCCTAGTCTCTATGGTCGAACAACGAAGTTGGAAGAAAATCTGGCTCAATTTATGTAGGTATCTATGTCAAACCATAAGAGCACAGAGTCAGCCATTAAGAATATGGAAGTCTAAGTGGGACAGCTGGCAAAACAGTTGGCAGATAGGCCGTCAAGCAGCTTTACTACTAACACTGAGAAGAATCCGAAGGAAGAATGTAAAGTTGTAATAACAAGGAGTAGAATGGCAATTCAGGCTAATGAAGGTAGAGATGAAGAGACGGTGGAGGGATATAAACCACAGCCGGCAGCTGAGCCGACACTGGAACCAGTTTATGATTTTGTTGAACTTGAGGAAGGGAGAAAAAGAGAGTGAAATAGAAATAAAGATGAAGGGAGAAAAAGAAAAACAAAAAGAAAAAAGAAGAAGTAGAAAAAGAAAAAAAATCAGAAAATTGCAAAAGAAAAAGAGAAGGTTGATGAGGAGAAAAAGAAGAGCAAAAGTGAGGTTTCAAGAGAGAAAAAGAGAGAGACTACTCCTACTAAAGGCAAGATAGTACCATACCCTTTGGTACCTTCCTGGAAGTGTCACTATACTGTGTTCCATTGGTGAGGTTGTTGTGGGTAAAGCTCTCATAGACTTCGGAGCTAGTATCAATTTAATGTCTCTCTCCATATGTCGACAACTTGGAGAGATAGAGATAATGCCCACACGCATGACCCTCTAGTTGGCTGATTGCTCCATCATAAGACCATACAGAGTGATCAAAGACGTTTTGGTTAGGGTCAAACATTTTATCTTTCTAGCTGATTTCGTAGTGATAGACATTGAAGAAGATGCTGACATTCCCTTAATTCTTGGAAGAACTTTTATGTCCACCGCAAGCTGTGTGGTAGAAATGGGAAAGAAGAAACTACAAATGGCCATAGAAGACCAGCAAATCAGTTTCGATATGTTTCATGAAGAGAAAGCTTTGCTTGACCAAAATGTTTGTTTGAAGGTGAATGTGATTGAGGAAAAGAGACTAGAGAACAAGGTTCTAGAAGTTGGAACCTTGTTGGACCCAGGATAACAGGAAGAGGCGTCAAGCTAATGACGTTAAAAGAGGGCTTACTGGGAGGCAACCCAGCTTTTCCTTCCCTTTTCTCTTTTTCTTTTTTTATCTCTTGCATGTAGTCATGATAGTTGCTTGTGATTGTGATTATTTTTTCAGCTTGTTTAGTAGTGAGCAAGGGGGTTTTTAAGCCTAGGTGAAGAGATGGACAGAAAAGACTAAGAATTTTTTTTCAGTTGTCCATCCTCTATGCGCAACCCTTGCGCTAAGCACCATGTCTTCATGCGCTAAGCCTGAGCTTGCTTGCGCTAAGTGATTAGACCCCTGGCTAGTTGGCTGAATAGTTCAACTAAGCGCACATCACTGTGCTAAGCCCAACATCTTCACTGAATGTAAACTTCAAGCAGTGGGCTTAGCGTAGATGATGTGCTAAGCGCCACTTCTTCTCTGGAAAAATTTATTGTCGTAGTGCTAAGGGCGCTGTCCTGAGCTAAGCCTTATATCCATTCTGGAATTGAACTTTCACGAGTTGGGCTTAGCGGCAGGATGCGCTAAGCACCAATTCCTTACTGTTTTTGAAATGCTTGGAAGTGTGCTTAGCGTGCTTGTTGCACTAAGCCTAAACTACTCTTTGTATGTTGAAGCTTGATTGTGTGCTAAGCCTTATATCTCAGGCTAAGCGCATTTTGCAGAAAAATTTTGCGTTTCAGAAAGCGCTAAGCGTAGCCTGCGGTGCTAAGCCACAGATCTTCTCTAGAATTTGAAACTTCAAGTTGGGCTTACCACAAGGTTAGGCTAAGCGCATTGGCTTAAAATTCAAACGTCACGTTGGCACGCTAAGTGTAGCTATGCGCTAAGTTCACCAAACGAAAATAAGATAAAATAAAACTGCCAGTGGCAGTTACCTTTACACCAAAGCTTTTTCCTGTGCTTGTGCCCTTGTGCTTTTGTGCTTTCTTCTGCCTGCATTTCAAGTCATCCCTGCATCATTCTTGCTTTCATCTTACATCCTTCAGTTCAATCCAAGTAAGTTGATGTTTATTTTCATTTGCTTTTCAATGCTCTGAACCTTAGGATAGACGATTTCTTGCTTTGTTAGCTTGCATTGCTATTTAGGTTAGGGTTTCTAGCTTTAGGGTTTGTTATTTTAGGACTTAGGTTGAGTTGTAAGCCCATTAAGGGCAATGCTGCTAAAAGGGGTGAGGACCCCTGTGTTTCTATTTGAAATCGCGATGAATGCGCTAAGCGTGCCTGATGTGCTTAGCTTGTTCATCGCAACTGATGAGTTTGTAGGTTTCCAGATGATCGCGCTAAGCCCGATCATGTTGCACTAAGCGCATTCATCCTTCTAGTGAGTTTCAATGATGAACCCGCTAAGCGCGTTTGTGCGCTAAGCGAGACTAGTGTTTCAGACATTTAGGATTTTTGAAATTTTTGGATCAGCGCTAAGCCTGACCTGTCAGGCTAAGCACCATTTTGCTTTTGTTTTTCAACCTTTGAAAAAGGCTATGCGCACCATGATGTGCTTAGCTTGAAGACACAGAAAATGCTTTTCTGCAGATTAGGCTTAGTGCAGCATGCTGGGCTTAGCCTAAATCTACAATTTTTAGGTTGTGGATTTAGGCTAAGCCTAGCATGCTGTGCTAAGCACCCAGTTCAGTTTTCTGTTTTTGTTGAAAATAATCCTGTTTAACCTTGTGGTTTGATTTTATTCTTTCAGATGGCATCAAAGAAGAGAAAGGCACCTGCCACACCTTCCCAAGTCCGATATGACCGATCCAGGTTCACTTCTCCGGAGGCCTGGTGTCGCAACCTACCCTTCGGCGGGAGGGCGACGCGAGGGCTCACGGGTGCGTCTTCCATGGGAGGAAGATGCGCAGAGTCGCCACCAACGTTTATTCGAGGAAAACGTCAGAAAAACCGGAAAGGTGTGGTCTACGAACTTTAAGTGTGAAAGATTTGGGAGTTGTATTTACGCACGGGGAAGGTATTAGCACCCCACGCATCCGTCACAAGGGACGGTAGCCTTTAATCAAGTGTGCAAATATGACTTCAATTTGTTTTATTTTCCCTTTTACGTTTTTATGTCTTTTGTATTTTTTATCTTTTTGTGGTCGACAAGGGTGTTTCCCTTGCTCCTACGTATTCCTCAATTGTGATAAGGAAATCAGACCTACTAGTTCTTTGAGAACTGAACGTTGGTTAAGTTGTTTTTATCTTTTTTTGCAAGATATATTTTGATTGAACAAAAGGTCATTTAAGGTGTTGGACCGTTAAACGATCTTTTGATTTTGAAAGGAGAGAAACGTTAAGGCATTGGACTATTAACGATCTCTTGTTTTTTTGAAAGGAGAGAAACGTTAAGGCGTCGGACCATTAACGATCTCTTGGGGGTGGTCGACAAAAGCGGGGCTTTTGCTCCTACGTATCCTCAATTGTGATGAGGAAATCAGACCTACGCAGTTCTTGCGAAAGCAGTAAAGTTACATGTTGATTTTATGCTTTTGAACGGTCCATGTTAACCAATAAAAGCAAAGAAGACCGCTTAAGGCGTTGAACCTTAAAACCGTTTTTAGTGATTTTTGCGGACAAAGCTTGATTTGTGAGTTGATTTTAGCCTTAGTTTCACTTTGGTTATTAGTCAATTGATCCAAGGAAACTTCCAAAAAAAAACGTCCGATTGATTTTTTTGATTATTTTATTCAAAGATATTTTGATTATTTTATTATTATTTTTCAATATATTTTGATTATTTATTATTATTTTGCTTTTTTTGGTTTAACCGAGGTTACAGTGTGAACGATCGGTTAGATTTTGTTTTAACAGTGATTAAACGATATTACAGCACAAATGATCGGTTGAAGTTCATTTTATCATTTTATTAGGGGAGAAAATGGCTTAAATAAACGGTTAAAGCGCTTTAAAAATGGAAGAAAAGAAAACCGAAAGTGAACGAAATAAAGATGAAAGCTAACAAAACATGAAATGAATTGAAAGTCTCGGATTCGAAAACTTACCCGTTGAAGAACGAAGAACGAACGAAGAACGGATGAAGAACGATGAAGAACGACAGAAAACCTTCATGGATTCGCTCACGGAAACATCTCGGAAGCGTTACGGAAGCACCTCGACTTGGATTTTCTTCACGGAAACAATTTTTTTCACCCAAAACAGCTGAAATGCATAGCCAGGGGGATGAGGGATATTTGGAACAGCCCCATTTCGCCTATTTATAGGAAAAAGGGGGAGGAGGTTGCCACCCAGCTCGCCCAGGCGAGCTGGGTTGCTTCCTCCAAAAGCAACCCTGCTTCGAAAATATTCTGGAAGGGCCCAGATTCGAAAATTTGAAAATTGCTATTTGCACCCCCTTTTGATAAGTTCACCCCCCTTCTTTCATAATTTACGGAAAAGTTATGGAAGCATGTAGGACTTGACTTTCTTCTTTTTTTTTCTCTTCCTTCTCACCCATATTTAGTGAAATATGTTTATTTAGGGTTTTAGGAATTTTACGGAAGCATTACGGAACTTTAAGCAAGCATATAGGACTTGATTTCCCTCTTTTTCCTCTTCTCTTTCACCTATATTAAGTGAAATAGGCTTACTCAAAGTTTTAGGAATTTTACGGAAGCATTACGAAAGCCTCGAAAGCTCCGGAAACCATTTTCCAACAAAATGTGGAGGATCTTGATAAGTTCACCCCCTCCCCTTTGCTAAATGCACTCCTTTTTATTTACACACCCCAGTTTGCAAAATACACTCCCGTTTTTGTGTTTTTTTACCGGTTTGTTCCCGAAACATTACAAAACCTTACGGATTACGTAACGACACCCATTTCCTTTATGGAATGTTGCGAAACTTTACGAATTACGCAACAAGGCTCTTCTTGACTTCCGAAATGTCGCGGAACTTTAGGGATTGCGCAACAATGCCTCTTTTTGACTTCCAGAATGTAGCGGAACTTTGCGGATTACCTAACGATGGATGTTAAGTACCTCAAGGATGTCAAGCGAAGGTTGCATGCCATCAAACGATGGTCCCCGGATGAAATTAGGGTATGACAGTTGCCCCTCTTTACTTGTCTTTTATTGGAGATAAAAGGGAAGTAAAGATAAGACACTACTTTCGTTTGAGCGGAACATCATTCGGTCAGTAATTATCCCCGCCAGCGGAACCTGCAAAAATTTTGAAAATGATCAACACCGAATTACCAACATCATCCTGATAGTGCCGAATTCATTCCTCTCGGTTGACGAAAGGCGCGGATGACCATAAGGTATCTCTGCATGTCATCGGGCTTGCCGCCTCTGGATGACAAAAGGTGCAAAATGACCATAATTTGTCTCTGCGTGCCATCGGACTCGATCGTCTTTGGATGGCAAAAAGGTGTGCGGAATGGCCATAATTTGTCTCCGCATGTCATCGGGCTCGCCGCCTTTGGATGAAAAAAGGTGCAGAATGACCATAATTTGTCTCTGCGTGACATCGGACTCGATCGCCTCTGTATGGCGAAAAGGTGTGGAATGACCATAATTTGTCTCCGCATGTCATCAGGCTCGCCGCCTCTTGATGACAAAAGGCGCAGAATGACCATAATTTGTCTCTGTGTGCCATCGGAGTCGATCGTCTCCGGATGGCGAAAAGGTGCGGAATGACCATAATTTGTCTCCGCATGTCATCGGGCCCGCCGCCTCTGGATGAAAAAAGGCGCAAAATGACCATAAGTTGTCTCTGCGTTCCATCAGATTGATCATCTCCGGATGGCGAAAAGGGTGCGGAATGACCATAATTTGTCTCCGCATGTCATCGGGCTTGCCGCCTCTGGATGACAAAAGGCGCAGAATGACCATAATTTGTCTTTGCGTGCCATCGGATCGATTGTCTCCGGATGGCGAAAAGGGTGCGGAGACCATAATTTGTCTCCGCATGTCATCGGGCTCGCTGCCTCTAGATGACAAAAGGCGCAGAATGATTATAATTTGTCTCTACGTCCCATTGGACTTGATCGTCTCTGGATGGCGAAAAGATGCAGAATGACCATAATTTGTCTCCGCATGTCATTGAGCTCGCCACCTCTGAATGACAAAAGGCGCAGAATGACCATAATTTGTCTCTGCGTGCCATCGGACTTGATCGTCTCTGGATGGCGAAAAGGTGCACAATGACCATAATTTGTCTCTGCATGTCATCGGGCTCGCCGCCTCTGGATGACAAAAGGCGCAGAATGACCATAATTTGTCTCTGCGTGCCATCGGACACGATCATCTCCGAATGGCGAAAAGGTGCAGAATGACCATAATTTTTCTCCGCATGTCACATGACCTCAGGGTCAGTATGACAGAGATTGTGGGGCAGCCGACAAAAGCGAGGCTCTTGCTCCTACGTATCCTCAATGAGGAACTCAAACCTACGTAGTTCTAGATAACTGGGAGACTAAAATAGTCTCGGTGCCTTTTGACTAAAATGCGAACATGCTTTAGTAAAGAGACAAAACTTCCAACTGATCAGAGCAACATATGCTTTTTGGATGAAAAATAATGTGTCTACCGGGGAAGGAGAGTATGCTGATGAAATTTTCTCATAACCATAAATGAGATTTTGGATATTAGCATTTCGCTTCTAAATGACCATTTAGAGGAAACACTGGGTTCAACAAAATAGAAGAAAATCACTCAAAGTGTATCAATTTCACACGGGTAAGTGTTTCGTCCTATTTCTAAACCATAGATATGTCATGACTTGATTTTTCAAATCATTTCCTATCAAATCAAAGATTACATGCGTGATCATGGATCAATAGGACCTTTTCTTGGGAACGGTTTGTTTTCTTGGTGGGAAATTTGGCTTTGAGTGTTTTTGGGCCTTTTCCTTTTCTATTTTTGCTTAGTGTGAGGTGAACAAGCCACCGACGCACAGGATTTTGGTTGGCAATCAAAGGGAGAGGACCACTTTATGTCGTGGTTTCCTTTCTCTTTTTTTTTTTGTTTACTTGGTGACAATTCTGTATTGTTCAGATATTGTCTGGTCCAAAGACCTTTCTGGATGTTTCTTCTGTTTTCTTTCGATCCTTGATCGGGAATTTTCTTACCTTTTTTGCTTTCTCCCACTCTTTGATTGGGAATTTTCTTTCTTTTTTGCTTACTTCTGATTCTTTGATCGGGAACTTTCTTTTCTTTGTTTTCTTCCGAGGGCAAGGTTTATGGTAAGTTGGGATTTTGGTTCAAGGCTTGCAGAATGGCTGGACAAGATATATGTCAGGGTTTGGCCAATGGTTCGGGGATAAAGGGGATGCCCCACATTATTTCCATGATACACATGCAACAATGATGATTAGGAAATTTATGCAAAACTAGTCATGCATGCACCCATGTGGACACTCAAGTGTCAAGTTTCTATGGTCATGTGATGCTAGGGCTCTTGATTCATTTCCTCTATTTAAGTCAACCCAATGCTTCCAAAACATGTTCTTTTATCAATTTGTGCATTCATCCGAGTCTATTTCCTCTGAAGGTGAGGACGTGCAGTCCTCTGAAGGCGAGGGCGTGAAGTCCTCTGAAGGTGAGGAAGTGCAGTCCTATGAAGGCGAGACGAGGACGGGTAGTCCTCTGAAGGCGAGGACTTGTAGCCCTCTGAAGGTGAGGACATGCGGTCCTCTGAAGGTGAGGTAGTGCAGCCCTCTAAAGGCGAGGACGTGTAGTTCTCTAAAGGTGAGGACGTGTAGTCCTACGAAGACTAAAGGGTGTAGCCCTCTGAAGCCGAGGGCATGTAGCCCTATGAAGGCGAGGACGTGAAGTCCTCTGACGATGAGGACGTGCAGCCCTCTGAAGGCGAGGATGTGTAGTCGTCTAAAGCTGAGGACGTGTAGTCCTCTGAAGGCGAGGACGTGTAGTCCACTGAAGGCGAGGATGGGTAGTCCTCTGAAGGCGAGGACCTATAGCCCTCTGAAGGTGAGGGCGTGCGGTCCTCTGAAGGTAAGGCGAGGACAGGTAGTCCTCTGAAGGTGAGGACGTGTAGCCCTCTGACGGTGAGGATGTGCAGTCCTTCGATGGTGAGGACGTGCAATCCTCTGAAAGCGAGGACGTGTAGCCCTCTAAAGGTGAGGATGTGTGGTCCTCTGAAGGGGAGGACGTGAAGTCCTCTGATGGTGAGGACGTGCGGTCTTCTGAAGGTGAGGCGAGGACGGGTAGTCCTCTGAAGGCGAGGACGTGTAGCTCTCTGAAGGTGAGGACATGCGGTCCTCTGAAGGTGAGGACGTGCAGTCCTCTGAAGGTGAGGGCGTGCAGCCCTCTGATGGCGAGGACGTGTATTCCTCTGAAGGCGAGGGCATGTAGCCCTTTGAAGGTGAGGGCGTGTAGCCCTCTCAAGGTGAGGACGTGTAGTCCTCTAAAGGCGAGGACGTGTAGTCCTCTAAAGGCAAGGCGAGGGCATGTAGCCCTTTGAAGGTGAGGACGTGTAGCCCTCTGAAGGCGGGGGCGTGCATGCCTCCGAAGGCGAGGACGTGTAGTCGTTTGAAGGTGAGGGTGTGCAACCCTCTGATGGCGAGGACACGTAGTCCTCTGAAGGTGAGGGCATGCAGCCATCTGATGGCGAGGACGCGTAGTCCTCTGATGGTGAGGGCGTGTAGCCCTCTGATAGCAAGGATGTGCAGTTCTCTGATGGCGAGGACTCGAAGTCCTCTGAAGGTGAGGGCGTGTAGCCCTCTGATGGTGAGGACGTGTAGCCCTCTAAAGGTGAGGGCGTGTAGCCCTACGAAGGCCCGGACGTGCAATCCTCTGATGGCGAGGACGTGTAGTCCTCTAATGGTGAGGACGTGTAGCCCTCTGAAGGAGAGGGCATGCAGCCCTCTGATGGCGAGGACTTATAGTCCTCTATAGGTGAGAGTGTGTAGCCCCCTGAAGGTGAAGGTACTAGTACCTAAGGGTCCACCCTTATGAGAAAGCAAGAGATTGACTCATTGAGAGGGCCGATCATCCCAAATTAAAAACATTGGACGGTAGATTTAGGAAATCTATGCAGTTAACATGATTTTTTAGGGATGCAGATGCATGCAACCTTTTCCTTGAAATGAGGTAAATGCGGACTTCGTATGCAACAATGCAATGTAATGGAAAGTTGTACAATGTTCATGACATTCTTTCCCTATTTTGTGATTTTGATTTTGATTTGATTTTTTTGGAACATAGATTGACTGTCCTTTTTGAAAGAGGTGATAATTCATGCAACCTTATCCTATCTTTTGCAAATTTCTTCGGGAAGTCTCTCAGAGTGTATGTTGCGTTTGATTTAGTCACTTGACCATTTTGGAGTGACGGCAATGGAGTCGTTTGATGTTTAATCAATCCATTGAAATTCCAGGGTTTGTCTCCCCCTTTTTTTGTTTTAAAAAAACATAGATGGGTGAGAACTTTTGATCTGCCCCTAGGTTCGCTTTAAGGCTCATGCATGGTACCCCTGATTGCCCCAGTGTAAGGCTTTGAGGTACCAATCATTTTCTTTCATCATGACCTTGTAGCAGGGAACCTATTGGGTGAGAACTTCTAGTCTGCCCCTAGGTTTGCTTGAGGTTTATGCTTGGTGCCCTTCATTGCCCCATTGTAAGGCTTTGAGGTACCAATCATTTTCTTTCGTCATGACCTTGTAGCAGGGAACCTATTGGGTGAGAACTTCTAGTCTGCCCCTAGGTTTGCTTGAGGTTTATGCATGGTGCCCCTCATTGCCCCAGTGTAAGGCTTTGAGGTAGCAATCGTTGTTTTTCATCATGACTTTGTAGCAGGGAACCTATTGGGTGAGAACTTCTAATCTGCCCCTAGGTTCACTTGAGGTTCATGCACGATGCCCCTCATTGCCCCAGTGTAAGGCTTTGAGGTACCAATCGTTGTTTTGTTTTCACAACCTTGTAGCAAGGAAGAATGAAAGAAGTGGTTGATTCTCACAAAAAGAATTTTTCAAGGATGAGAAATAGTTGAAGGATTTTTTAAGTTGACGGGTTAAGTCAAATGACTCCTATTCTTGAAAACTTACTTCTCTCTAAAAAGACAAACTTTTTGGAATGATAAAATGAGGTCACATGAACGTCTATATTTTACTTGAAAACACAGTCAATCAAATGCTTTTTTCCTTTTTCTTTTTGAACATTTTTGTTTTGAACTTTACTCGTTGTGTTACGGCACCCTCACTAATGTGCAAGACGAGTAATCTCTGATTGAATGGTCTTGGAAGTCAACACTCAGGAGCGCAGGTCGCTTGAGCAAACAAACCAATGGCTTGCACCCACATTCCAGTGGAAGCAAAGATGTAATTACGAGAGGATGAGGGACAAAGATGTCAAATTTATCCATTTTATTTAGCATTGTAACTATGGTTTACAATAATGGCATAAACTTGAAAATCCTGATGAGTCATTAGAGACATCTAACAACAGCTTTCAAAATTGCCCCATGTGTGGCATCTCATGTCAATGTCAGGATTTACATGCAATTCTCCTCAAATTTCAGCCAGCCCGCATCAATTAGACCTTGCACCTTACGCTTTAGGGCCCTACAATGCTTAATGGAACGCCCCGAAGTCGTATTCTCAGAGAAATGGAGGTTGATGAACCTTGGCTGGGGTTATGGCTACCATTGAATTATCAAGTAGATATGGGAGCAAGTTAGCGTAGGACATCGGAATTGGGGTGAATTCAATAGGTTTTTTTTGCTGCAAAATTCCTTCCTTCGTTGGTGTTTTGGGTCATGCTAAAGGTGGTGTTTAGCATTGGTTGTGTGGTAGGTGGGTTTTGTGGTTGATTTAGAGATGATCTTTGTGGATAAATAGGTGGTGGGTAAGGAGAAGGGTTGTTATTGGCTGAGTAATGACATTGTTGGGTAGGTGGGAAACTTGGCCGTATAGGAATGGCAGTCACCGCATGGGTTTCTCCCTCATTCTCACCCTCTTCATTTGCCCCACTTTTCTCATTCGTCCAAGCAAGATGATTAAATTTGCCTCTTTTCATACCTACTTTATTCCATTCGTCGGTGAAAACTAAATCAACAAAGCTTGAAGGTGTGTAGCCCACCATCTTTTCATAGTTGAATACTGTTAATGTGTCTACTATCATTGTTATCATTTTTTTCTCTGTCATTGAGGTGCCACTTGATCTGCCAGGTCTCTCCACCTTTGGGCGTATTTTTTGAAAGATCTGTGTCCCTTTTTTCACATGTTCTGTAGTTGCATCCTATTCGGAACCATATCAAAATTTTACTGATACTGCCTAATGAAGGAAACCATTAGGTCCTTCCAAGAATGGACTCGGGAAGGTTCCAAGTTAGCGTACCAGGTAACAGCTACCACAGAAAGACTTTCTTGGAAGAAATGTATCAACAGTTCCTCATCTTTTGCGTATGCCCCCATCTTTCTACAACACGTCTTTAGATGGTTCTTGGGGCAAGTAGTCTCCTTGTACTTGTCAAAGTCCGGCACCTTGAACTTGGGAAGGGTAATGATATTGGGTACTAGGAACAACTCTTCTAGGTTAGCAAAGGCATAATCTTCACCTCCTTCAATGGCCCTGAGCCTTTCCTTTAGATGATCAAACTTTCCCATTTCCGCAATAGCATGAAGGTTTTTAATCGCTGTGGAATGTGAGGGGTGTGGTTGTGGGTGATATTGAGGGCCCTCCAAAGTGTTTTGCAGGGGTATATCACCAACTGCTTGCCCTTCAGTGGCATATCCGAGGCAAGGCTCAAAGTCCGCTAGATTGTGGTGGGGCATTTCATGTGTCTCCGCCACGGTTTAAGAGACATGTACATGATGAGGTTGTCGGCTCTCAATGAGCTTGGGAGCGGAGTTATTGACATCCTAATTGGGAATGTATGTTACATTGGGTGGTGTATAGTTGGGAGGCAAGCCATATGGTGGGAAGGCATGCTTGTTTTGAATTTGCGCATAATGGGGGCCACCCGTACTTCCCAAATCTTTGCCTACCATATCTGAGGTTGGATGATTCATTTGGTTAAGGCCAGATGGGGGCATCAGGTTCACCTTAGCAACAGCGCTGGTAGCGGCAACCGCAACCGCATTGGTTTCCATTAGCTTCTTCATGCTCATCATGGTCTCCATCATTGTGGCCATTTGCTCTTTCATGGCCTCCATGTCGGCCTTCATCTGCTCTTGCACCTCCTCTACTTTACCCATTACTCTAGCTCTAGCACGGGTTCGGTAAGGGTACCGTAAAGCATGTTCTTTTCTTTTTTATAACAATGATTAAGTTCGTTTTTTTCTTTTTTTTTTCAAGGAAAGAATGCAATGAACAATGCAACCAATGAAAAGCATGGATGTATGTGAATGATGCACAGTTGAAGTATTGCGAATTTTTACGCATGACATGGGGTTTAATCAATTTAGATTTTTAACATGGTCCATTACATCTTTGTCAAGGTGAAACTGGAAGTAACAAGGACATCAACAGTCCTAAATGTGTTTGGCAATAGACGAAGCAGCGATGTAACTCGATCTATCTTTTGCCCCAATTTTTTGCAGGATGGTTACTTCCATACTTTAACTTGACTTGATGAACCTTTTCGTAAAAGCATAAGCTTGGTTCAACCCTATAATCCAAGGAATAGCAATTCTGATCGCCAATACTTCAATATTTCATAGAGATGAAAGACTCGGGAATACTTTAAGCTATGCATGGAAAATGTAATTATGAGATTGAGATGCCCGAAGAAACATCATTTCCTAGTGAACCATGCATTAGGTACCATGCTCAATCATTTTGTTTTGTTGTTGTGTTTTTTTTTAGAAATGGGTTTATGATCCCAACATGGTTGGCTCATGGTACCTAACACATGCAACTAAGAATGTAGTGTGAATTTTCACGCTTCCCCCTTTTTTTTTGTTTTTGTTTTGTAGAGGAAAACGCAAGGATCATGCATGAGCAAACATCACAATAAAAGGTATGCAGTTTGTAGAACAAAAAGTATGTTGAACGCATATGCTTGATGATGCAATGACTCATGCAAAATGTTAGGCTGGAATATGATAACGGACAATTGCAGGAACGATATGTTCATTATGTTGCCATGAAGAGATGTTTACGCGATGCATGATATGAATGCATTTACGGACACGAGAGCCCAGAAAATCATCTCGTCTTACTTGCGCATTCGGGGGCGCAGTGCCCCATGTGTGCAGTTAAGAAGGTGATATAGACCTTTCGGCTTCCCGTGACAAAAGACGAGACCAACATACAACGCGTGCGTGACGACATGATGCAGACGCGCAAAAGCACAACACAGGGATGTACACAGTATGGCAATATCCACAAATAATCATACAACAAAGGCGTACATGACATTTAGGTTATATGCATGGCAGTGTTTAAAAGGCACGCATCGTGTTTTCTCTGTGCCCCTATTTTAGGGACCTACACGGGAGGAACCAAAAGGCCTTTTAATGATAATTCCCAAGGTGGTCATATCTCTCTTGATGGTCTCTAGAGGTATCATCCCCTTTGAAGAACATATTGCAGCAGTAGGGACTACTAGCAACAATATGTTATCAAAGAGAAAAACTCTAGATGAGGGTTCACTGTAATCAAGCAAGTCGGAGACCTAACATGACCACATATTCACCTTCACTCCTTATGTTCCCATGGACCCGGGTATAGGTCCCCTTTTCAACTCACCGCGTGTGCAAATAGTGTTGGTGTTTGTGTGCATCAAATGAGTAAATATTTACCTCATGCATACATTTTAAAACACACTAAAATCATCAAAAGAGTTTATATATACAAGAACATAAGAAAAAAAAGACAAAGAAAAAGAACAAAAGGGAAGTCATAGTAAGGAAAGCACACTGATTGATTGGCCTAACTCTCTAACAATAGTCCTCAGCGGAGTCGCCAACTGTTGCAACCTACCCTTTGGCGGGAGGGCGACGCAAGGGCTCACGGGTGCGTCTTCCATGGGAGGAAGATGCGCGGAGTCGCCACCAACGTTTATTCGAGGAAAACGTCGGAAAAACTAGAAAGGTGTGGTCTACGAACTTTAAGTGTGAAAGATTCGGGAGTTGTATTTACGCACGGGGAAGGTATTAGCACCCCACGCGTCCATCACAAGGGACGACAACCTTTAATCAAGTGTTCAAATATGACTTCAATTTGTTTTATTTTGCCTTTTACGTTTTTATGCCTTTTGTATTTTTTATCTTTTTGTGGTCGACAAGGGTGTTTCCCTTGCTCCTACGTATTCCTCAATTGTGATAAGGAAATCAGACCTACGTAGTTCTTTGAGAACTGAATGTTGATTAAGTTGTTTTTATCTTTTTTTGTAAGATATATTTTGATTGAACAAAAGGTCATTTAAGGCGTTGGACCATTAAACGATCTTTTGATTTTGAAAGGAGAGAAACGTTAAGGCGTTGGACCATTAACGATCTCTTGTTTTTTTGAAAGAAGAGAAACGTTAAGGCGTCGGACCATTAACGATCTCTTGGGGTGGTCGACAAAAGCGGGGCTTTTGCTCCTACGTATCCTCAATTGCGATGAGGAAATCAGACCTACGTAGTTCTTGCAAAAGCGGTAAAGTTACATGTTGATTTTATGCTTTTGAACGATCCATGTTAACCAATAAAAGCAAAGAGGACCGTTTAAGGCGTTGGACCTTAAAACGGTTTTTAGTGATTTTTGCGGACAAAGCTTGATTTGTGAGTTGATTTTAGCCTTAGTTTCACTTTGGTTATTAGTCAATTGATCTAAGGAAACTTCCAAAGAAAAACATCCAATTGATTTTTTTGATTATTTTATTCAAAGATATTTTGATTATTTTATTATTATTTTTCAAGATATTTTGATTATTTTATTATTATTTTGTTTTTTTTGGTTTAACCGAGGTTACAGTGTGAACGATCGGTTAGATTTTATTTTAACAGTGATTAAACGATATTACAACACAAATGATCGGTTGAAATTCATTTTATCATTTATTAGGCAAGAAAACGGCTTAAATAAAGCGCGTTAAAAACGGAAGAAAAGAAAACCAAAAGTGAACGAAATGAAGATGAAAGCTAACAAAACAAGAAATGAATTGAAAGTCTCGGATTCGAAAAATTACCCGTTGAAGAACGAAGAACGGATGAAGAACGACGGAAAACCTTCACGGATTCGCTCAAGGAAACGTCTCGGAAGCGTTACGGAAGCACCTCGGCTTGGATTTTCTTCATGGAAATTAGGGTATGACACTTGGGAAGGGTACACTGATATTGTGGTACCTAGAAAGATACTCCCTGAGCGAAATGTGGTAATCTACCATACTGAGTTTGATGAGTTCAAGGAACAACTGGAGAGAAGAAAATGGGATGAGGAATTGACCAGTTTTGATGGAGGCAGCATTGATGTTCCATTGTGAAAGAATTCTATGCTAACCTCTATGATCCAGAGGACGAATCACCAAAACAGGTGAGGGTCAGAGGTCATTTGATAAAATTTGATGAAGACGCCCTCAACACCTTTTTGAAGACCCCTGTGATCATTAAGGAGGGGGAAAATTTATCTTCTTATTCCAGGTTTGCACTCCTGAGGCTTGACCCTCAGGAATTGGCAGCCAAGCTCTGCATCCCAGGTAGGGGATTTGAGCTTAATGTTGACGGCTTGCCACTGAAGATCCTTAAGAAGAACTTGGCGACCCTTGATCAGACATGGAGCGTTCTTTCTTTCTCCAACTTGATCCCTACCTCACACACATCAGATATAACTCTGGATGGGGCAAAGTTGATTTATGGTATAACTTAGAAGATGGACATGAATGTGGGCTACTTAATTTCTAATCAGATCTCTATGATCACCCAACACGACTCCTCTAGGCTTGGGTTTCCAGCCTTAATCACTGCTTTATGCAAAGCTAGAGGAGTCACTTCTGATTCCAGGACCTTGGAGAGTCTTAGCCCTGCCATTTATGTGGCATATGTGAAGAAGAACTGTTGGAATCTTGATGATCCAACAGTGACTTTTAGAGGGCCCAGGAAGGCCAACGGGAAGAGGTCAGAGACTCTCCCATCTTCTGAGATTCCTCCATCAGCAGCTCCTTCCATTACAGTTCCAGCTTCTTCTGCCCCATCTCCATCTACTCCAGCTTCATCTTTACAAACACCAACTTTAGCTTCCACTCCTTTGCCAGTTCCTGCTTCTTCTGCCCCATCTCCATCTGCTCCAGCTTCATCTTTACCAGCACCAGCTTCAGCTCCCACTCCTTTGCCACTTCCTGCTTCAGTTTCTACAGGACCCTCCTCATTCACATCTGAGACATTATTTGCTATGCTGCAGAGCCTACACAGAGGCCAGATCATCATCATACAGAGATTGCAGAGCTCTGGTTAGTAGCCAGCTATGAGCGTGGAGGAGTTTCTTGCATAGGTGGCTTGGCAAGGAGTCCAACCTTCTCCTTCTGGAGGGGGTGAGGCCTCCGCAGCCCAAGAGCCTGTGCAAGTAGAGGAGCATGTGCCAGATGCAGAGGATGAGCTTGTTCCTCCTATGCCATTTATTTTTGAGATTGATCCAGTCGCTTAGGAGGAAGCAGCAGCTCAGGAGCCCACTTCTCCAGTTCCTATCTCTCCAGCACCAATTCCTAAGGATTCCCAGCCATCTGCACCAGCATCAGAGCCAGAGCAACCTATTGTTTAGGATCCACCAGCCACTCCAGTGTTGGATCTTAATGAGCATGAAGAGAATCAACTGCAGGAGGATTGACAGGATCTTTATCTTCTTGTCTTGCATTTTGAATAGTTTTTTTTAACAGTTTATTTAGTTTATGCCTTATGTTTCAGTTATTTAAATTTCAGTCTTTTAAATTTCAGTTGTTTTAGTTGTTTGTACAAAAGCGTGATTGAACAGTGAACTAATTGAATAGGATTCAGTGGTTTGATTTTGTATGAAATGCAGTGGTTGTGATTGATTTGAATGAGAAATTGTATGAATTGAGTGGATTTGAATGTTTGGATTTTGTTTGATCAAGCTTGCAGCCATTAGAAGAGAAAGAACATGTGATTAGTAGTATGACTGAAAATGTTAGTCAGCTTGTCAGATTGATTGTGAAGGAATGCATTAACCGTATCCCGGTGAGAGTGTGATCCTTAAATTTTGAGAGAAACAACTATCATTAAGTACTGATTTTTGCATGAATCTCTGAAGTATGGAGTGAATGCATGAAATTGAGGATGATGAAGGTCATGTTTGATTGTGTAGCCACTTAGCCAAAAAGCTGACCACATGCTTGAATGATTTATCCTTTGCGCCCAGTTTTGAGCTAAATGATTGATTGATTGAACCTTGAGCCTATACAGTTTTATCTCCTGCTACCTTGTCTTAGGTTGTAGGAGAGCATCATCCACAGAAAAGCTTGGTTCAAGGCAAATTTTGTCCCAAATTTAGGGACACACTGGGTAAAGTAATAAAATGGTCAAAACAGAGCAGCATATACACACTATTTTCTGTGTGTTAAAAAAAACAAAAACAAAACTGTATGTATAAATAAAAATGTATAAAAGTGTGTGATGTGCCATCATTTTCTTCTATTTTCTAAACCCTTTTTGCACCATTTTAATTACTGATTGGTCTTAATTGTCAATTAATCAGGCAGTTTTATTATTTGGGCTCATTTAGCTAATTTGATGTTTTTAATCTAATTTCAGGAATTAATGAAACATTGGGCTTAATCCGGATTTTGGTTATGGACTTGAAGAGGGCAAATAAAGCAACGCTTACCTTAGTTAATTTCTAATTAGGAAATTTCGCAATTTTATTTTATGTTGTTCAGTGTTTATTTCGTTTTGGGCCAGAGTATTGTAAATAGGGCCCAGTGACTTTGAATGATTCTTTTTAAATAGCAGCCTTGGGATTCGTGCAAGGCATTCTATTTTATGCTATTTTCATTATTCAGAGCTTTGGCTTTAGGTTTTCACATTTTTCTGTTCCCTTGTTACGGTTTTCGTTCTTAATGCAAATTTCCGTTTTCTGCTTCTAATTACGAGTTCATTCTTGCTTCTTCTTCTACTTTCATTTACGTTTCTGTTCATTTACGTTTCTGTCTCATTTATGTTTCTGCTTCATGTTTCATTTGCGTTTTCTGTTTGAATCCATGGAAGGCTAGATTTTCTGGTGTTGTTTCCTTTTGAGGACGAAGCCCAACTCTCTTTGAGGTTTCGCTTGTAATGTGGTTTCCGGGCAGTTTTCCCTTCACCAGTTATCCCAATTTCGTGAATATTAATCAGTGCATGCTTCGTGTTCGATTAATTGCCTCTGAGCCTAACTTGCGTTCATGCTTAATGGACGAAGGGCTAACTGGTGTATGTGGTGCCTAATCACGTATTGCAAACCCTAAGTTGATTTTCGCTTAGTAAATTGAAATAGGGTTGGATTAAGTGGTTGACTGTTAGGGACGAATTCTCCATAACTCAGGATAAGAGAATGGCTTCTGAATCAGAGGAAACAACCTGTTTTTAATATTAGTAGTTTCGTATTCAAGTTACTTGTTCTGCTCTTTAATTACCAAACAACCAAACCCCCCCCCCAATCGTTACTGTTAATGCAAGTATATTATGAACATTTGGTTTGTCACTGCTCGTTGGGAAACGACCTAGGATCGCTTCCTAGTTACTGCATTTTCATGTTTATTTGATTCGGGTACGGCCTCGATCAGTGTGTGTGCTACAAATCAAATCAATGAAAGCTAAGAGGTAAGTATTGGGGTAGGAATGAATGAAAAGTAAAGGTTCATCTATGGAAAGCTACATGTTTGTGAAAAGCAATTGATTGAAGCATTCCATGATATTCATTTCATATGATTGAATTTCTCTGTGATGCAAACACCATTTGGATTGACCACAGTATTTTGTCACTTGAGAACAAGTGAATTGTTTTTTCTTTGCTTTTGGACAAGAAAAACTGTAAATTTGGGAGGGTTTGTTATTCATCTTATACGACTAACTTTTGTATAGAAAACATTTTCTAAAACATGTATAGTTCCCCAATTTATAGTTATTTTGTAGGAATTTGTATATAAATCTTGTTTTGTTTGAATAGCTGTCTTTAGAGTATCTCTCATGTGATTTAATGATAAAATTTGCACAATTAAAGGTCAAAAGAGGCTAAAATCTAGAAGTGCTAAAAGGAGCAGTCGCGCTAAGCGGACCCTGTGGGCTCAGCGCACATCCACCGCTAAGCACAACTTCAACATGCTTAGCGTGAAAAGGGAATCTAGAAGAGCACAAGGATCAAGGCTGCGCGCTAAGCACGAGATCAGCTCACTAAGCAAGACATTTGTCTCTTGCCAGGCTAAGCGCAACATTGGCACTTAGCCCAAATCCACTTACTCGCGCTAAGCGCGACGACGCGATTTCAGAGCCTATTTGGAGAGCAGAGCTGCATACTTTTACACAAAATTCAAGATAGTGCTCTGGAGGCAGCAGAGAGGCAGCAGCTAAGCAAGGAAGCTAGGGTTCATCACTTTGAGAGATTTGAGAGTGTTTGAGTGATTGTGGGGTACCAAGAAGAAGAGGAGGGATCCCCCTTCTTGTGTAAGCAACAATTACTCTGTACTTTCTGTCTCATTTGCTTTAGGGTTCCTTGTATGGCTGGTTAAACACCTAGTTCGAGATTTCTAAGGAAAAGTTGATGTAATTATTTTTAATATTTAATTAATTGTGTTTTGTGTGTTCAATGCTTCTTTCAATGCTTAATTACTGCATGCTCTTGGTCTGATTACCCATTTGTGTGTACTATTAGGTGACTTTAGCATTGGGGAATGTATTGTTGCCTTAGAACTTGATAGAAGTAGGACTAAATAACTACATTACCAGAGATGGATTGCGGGGTATTGGTTTTTTGAATATGTTGTGATGATAATGTTATTTAAGTTAAGCCTAGTCTTACAAGAGGGATTTGCGGATGAAGCTTAGGTTAAATTAGTCTAAACTTACGAGGGATCGAGGTTTAGTACTTTAGGCTACAACATACGACACAAGAATATGATTAATTAGAGAAATATCCTTATATGCATCAACTTGTTTGTTAGAAAGACTCAATGCTTTTTACCTATTGCTGTCAACTTTTACTTACTTGCATTTTCTATTTTTACCATAGAAGTAGTTTATTTTTGTTTTTAACCATCGATTATCAATGTTGTTCCAACAATGCCTTACTTCTAAATAAAACTCTGTCTAATAAGCAAGTTTCCTGAGTTCGATACTCAGATCACTCCGTTTTAATTTGAAATACTTGACAACCCTGTGCGCTTTCCGCTGTTTCATTTCCCTTGAATATATTTGTCAAAAATTGGAGAAAAAAGAACCATATGGGAAAATGAACATAGTTCTTTAAGAACTGAATGTTGGTTAAATTGTTTTTTTTATCTTTTTTGAAAGATTGATTTTTACCGAGAAAAAAATTGTTTAAGGCATTGGACCTCGAAACAATCTTTTGATTTTTGAAAGGAGAGAATCGTTAAGGTGTTGGACCTTGAAATGATCTCTTGATTTTTTAAAAGAGGAGAAAGAGTCGTTTAGACGCTGGACCTTGAAACGATTTTCTCAAGTTTGATAGGCGAGAATCCTTAAGGCATTGGACCTTTGAATGATCTCTTGATTTTTTTTATGAAATGAAGAAGTTTATGAGTTGGTTTTATTTGGTTTTGTCTCATTAATCTTCAATCCTTTTTTGGAGATAACTTGCGGTGATAATGACCGGTTAAAACTTATTTTACATTGATGAAAAGAATTTATGACACAAATGATAGACCGAAACTTATTTAAAAAGTGATTAAGTGAGATTACAACACAAACGATTAGTTGAAATTCATTCAAAACAGTGATTAAGTGAGATTACAACACAAACGATCGGTCGAATTTTATTTTAATGGTGATTTAACGAGATTACGGTATGAACGATCGGTCAAAACTCACTTTAAACAAAGAAAAAGATCACCGACGATCGAAGAAGGAGATGAAGATGCACAAAACAATAAAGGGCACCCCTAAGGGTCCATAAATCAAATTCAAATCCTTAAAAGCAAACACTAACTAGATGAAGAATGAAGAACGACCGAAGAACGAACAATGAACGGTGTAGGAATCGATCACGGATGCAATTCGAAAGCATTTCAGTCTTGTTTTCTCTTCTTTCTTCTCCTTTTCTGTTTTTTCTTCTTCTTTCTAGACCTCTGGACTTCAAGGAACTCAGAGACACTTTACTTCAGGATTCCCACACCTATTTATAGCAAAATGAAGCATTTGGGCAGAAGGTAGCTCGCCCAAGTGAGCTGTGACTTAATTTTGAAGAAACCTTGCTCACCCAGGCAAGCTGGTTTCTTCACTCCTAAGTCTTCTAGTGGGCCCAGTCCCAAAAGTGACCATTTTTCCCTTATTTTTAATATCTTGCACATCTCCTTCCGAAATGTCACAAAACCCTACGGAAATCGCGACAATTGGTGTTAAGGAGCTCAATTCGGCTACCAAGAATCCAAATGTTAGCAAATGAAGGTTCCTGGACGAAATTAGGGTATGACAGTTGCCCCTATTTACTTATCTTTTATTGGAAATAAAAGGGAAGTAAAGATAAAGACACTAATTTCGTTCTAGGGATCTCACCATCCAACCGGCCACTAGCGGAAGTCCAAGCAGTGAAACCTGTGAAAGCATGAAGACATTAAAGTTCTTCTTTTTTCATTTGCTTCTCTTTTTTTCATTTTAATTTTCTATATATCTATTTTTTTTTAAAAAAAACATAGAAATAGAGGATGTCAAATCCTATGAAGCACAAGGACAAAAGACATTGATGTCTTTGAGATGAAGACTTTGTTGTCTTCGAAAGCGTAAATGAAGGTCATCGTCGCCTTTTCAAAGCATGCAATGACTAAAGACATTGTCGTCTTTGAAATGTAAATGAGGGTCATTGTTGCCTTTTGAAAGCATGCAATGACTGAAGACATTGTCATCTTTGAAATGTAAATGAAGGTCATCGTCGCCTTTTGAAAGCATGCAATGGCTGAAGACATTGTCGTCTTCAAAATATAAAAGGGGCAGATGACCATAATTTGTCTCTATGTGCCATCGGACCTGATCTTCTCTAGATGGCAAAGGAGACTAAAATAGTCTAAAAAAAAAACAAAAGCGAATGACCTGATGGTCTCCGCATGCCATCAGACTTGCTTGTCTCTCAATAGCAAAAAGGGTGCGGATGACCATAATGATCTCCGCGTGCCATTGGAATTGATTGTCTCTGGATAGCAAAAAGGGTGCAGATGATGATGTAAGATCCCTTGGAGCTTGTTTGCCTAGGATCTTCTTCATCAATGGATTCCTTTGCTTCTCGGAAGATAAATGGCAGCGGAATGGAGAAGGAAGAGAGAGAGGAGACACCACTTCAAGGAAAGGATAAGTCTAGAAGAAGCTCACCACCATAGGAGGTCATGGATAAGAGCTTGGAGGAAGAAGGAGATGAATGAAGGGAGAGGAAGAGAAGAGCACGAAATTTTGCGCTCTAAAAGAGCTCTGAAATCTGAAGTTTAATTTTCAAATGATCAAAGTTGAAAAATGCACACACATGACCTCTATTTATAGCCTAAGTATCACAAAAAATTGGAGGGAAATTTGAATTTCAATTCAAAATTCACTTGAATTTGTGGAGCCAAACTTTGGAGCCAAAATTTCACTAATTATGATTAGTGAATTTCAGTTATGGTTCAGCCCACTAATCCAAGATCAATTCCAAGATTCTCCACTAAGTGTGCTTAGGTGTCATGAGGCATGTAAAGCATGAAGGACATACACAAAGTGTGACTATATGATGTGGCAATGGGGTGTAGTAAGCAAATGCTCACCTCCCCCTCTAAAATTTAATTGGATTGGGCTTCTACCAATTCAATTAAATTTATTTCCCAACACACACATCAAATATTCACTTAGTGCATGTGAAATTACAAAACTACCCCTAACACAAAAACTAGTCTAGGTGCCCTAAAATACAAGGGCTGAAAAATCCTATATTTCTAGGGTACCCTACCTACATTATGGAGCCCTAAATACAAGGAGCAAATATAATGACATCCTAGTCTAATATGTACAAAGATAATTGGATCCAACTGTTCGGCTTCTGGCAAGTGCACCGGATCGCACAAGTTGTATAAAACGGTAAGAACCGAGTATCGAACACTCAGGGAACTTGTGTTATTTGGCAAGCTATTTTAGCAGATAGGCGTCTAGTGTGTAAAAGTAAGTGTGAATATGAACAAGTGGTTTTTTTTTAGAAAATATTTTTCTAAGTTACTTTTCAGTCCTTTTTCCTTGAAATTGAAACCCTTATGTTAAGCATTCAAAGATTGGCTGATATACTCCTATATACAGACTGTATAGCAAGTTCCAAATGATTTAAATGCATAAAAAAAACAAAGATAACAAAATTTAAAACTGGGTTGCCTCCCAGGAAGCACTTCTTTAACGTCATTAGCTTGACGCTTTTACCTCACTGGGTGATCTTATGTTTTGGTTCCTCTTGCCATTACCTGTAAGCAAACATTGTGTTCTGGAGCAGGCTTGTCTTCAACAAACAAATCAAAATCAATTTTCTGATCTTCAAAACCTAGCTCCAGCTTCCTCTTCCCCATATCAACTATGCAGCTTGCGGTCAACATGAATGGCCTTCCCAATATTACAAGGATGTCAGTATCTTCAGATATATCCATTACCACAAAGTTTGCTGGGAAGATAAAATGTTTTACTCTGACCAAAACATCTTCAATTACTCCATATGGTCTAGTAATGGAGCGGTCAGCTAATTGTAAATTCATTCGAGTGGGCATTATTTCCAACTCTCCCAATCTTTTGCACATGGAGAGTGGCATCAAATTAATACCGGCTCCCGGGTCAATAAGAGCTTTTCCCACATTGACTTCCCCAGTTGAACAAGTAATAGTTACACTCCCAGGATCTTTATGCTTGGGTGGAAGGATCTTCTGGATCACATCACTGCAATTTCCTTCCACTATGATGTTTTCCTGATGAATATATTTGTGCTTCCTTGTTAACATATCTTTCAAAAATTTAGAGTAGAGTGGCATCTGCTGCAAAGCTTCTTCGAAAGGCATGGTTATTTCCAACTTCCTGAAAATATCTAAAAATCTCGCCGGATGACAATCTTTTTCTTTCTTGGAAGGTACCATAGGATACAGTACTTCCACACCTTCATCCACAGCTTTTTCTCTCCTACTCTTCTTTGCAATCATATTATTTTTTTCTTCTTTTTCATTTTTTTCATTTTCTATTTCTTTTTATTTTTCTTGGTCCTTCAATTCTTTATTTTGACCATTATTTGTTCCTCCTTTTCTTGAGTACTCTTCTTGTTAGCAGTTTTCTTCTCATGCACAACACTATCCTTATCCTCAACCTCCATAAACCTTTTTCTCCTTGTCATCACAGTTTTGCATTCCTCCTTGGGATTCTGTTCTGTATTTGCCACAAAACTGTTGGATGACTTGTCAGCTATCTGCTTGGTCAGTTGTCCCACCTGGACTTCAAGGTTCTTCAGTGCTGACTCGGTGCTTTTATGATTTGGCATTGTTACCTGCATAAACTGAGTCAAGGTCTCCTCCAACTTAGTAGTTTTCTGGAATATGTTAGTATTGGATCAAGTGGCTTCGGAATAATTAAGAAGGGGGGGGGGGGGTTGAATTAATTACGAATGTGTCATGACTAATTAAAAATCTATCCTTCTTAATGTTACTAGATACAATTAGGCTTTTACTACTAAGTCAAGAAAGTAAAGAACAAAAATAGAAACTTAACCAAAAGTAAAAGCGATAATTAAAAGTACACAACGGAAATTAAAAAGTGTAGGGAAGAAGAAGACAAACACAAGATTTATACTGGTTTGGCCACAAACCGTGCCTACATCCAGTCTCCAAGCAACCTGCGGTTCTTGAGATTTCTTTCAACCTTGTAAAATACTTTACAAGCCAAAGATCCACAAGGGATGTACCCTCCCTTGTTCTCTTTGAATAACCAAGTGGATGTACCCTCCACTTGAACTGATCCACAAGAGATGTACCCTCTCTTGTTCTCAGTATAACAATCCCCAAGTAGATGTACCCTCTACTTGTACCACAAAGGATGTACCCTCCAATGTGTTGGGACAAAGAATTCTCAGGCGGTTAGTCTTTTGAATCTTTGTAAAGGGGAAACAAAAGATATCTCAGGCGATTAGTCCTTTGAAATCTTTTGCTTAAGGGTAAGGGAAGAATCAAAAGAATTCTTAGGCGGTTAGTCCTTTGAATCTTTTGTAAGGGAGAAGAGAGACACAAAAGAATTCAGGCGGTTAGTCCTTCGTTCTTTTGGCAAAGGGAGAAGTGAATGAAAAAGATGAATAGCACAAGTTTTTGAACAAAGAACTTTTCTTGGAAGAGAAAGTGTTGATCAAAAACTTTTAGAAGATGAAGAGAAATGAATCAGAAAATTATGTAGAAAGATATTGAAAGATTGATTGAAAGATGTTGAGAGATGATGTTGTAAAGATTGAAAGATAGATGATTCAAAGATGATTCATCATTTGTTGTTGAAATTCGTGCCACGGTCACATATTTATAATCTCTTGATGACTCAAGTGAAAGCTTGTGACTCTTGGCAATTTCTTTAAAACTAGTCACTTAAAAAGTTGTGACTTTTGAAAGAATCTTCAGAAACAAGTCACTTGAAGAATTGTGACTTTTGGAAATGTATTTTTCGAAATCAGTAACTGGTAATCAATTACCATTAAGGTGTAATCGATTACACATCAACAGATGTGACTCCTCATTTTGAATTTTGAAAATTAAAACATTTAGAAGCTCTGGTAATCGATTACAAGTATTGTGTAATCAATTACACAAGTTTAATATACTTTAAAACTGTTTAAACATAAGTTGTAACTCTTGAAATTTGAAATCTTAACGTTTTAAAACACTGGTAATCGATTATTACCTTCTAGTAATCGATTACCAGAGAGAAAAAGTCTCTGGTAATGATTTTGTGAAAACTTTTTGTGATACTCAATGTTTTGAAAAAAAAATTTAGTACTTATCTTGATTGAGTCTTCTCTTGATTCTTGAATCTTGATTCTTGAAACATGGTTCTTGAATCTTGAATCTTGATTCTTGAAACTTGATTCTTGAATCTTTGGAATTTGCTTAACTCTTGATTCTTTGGCATCATCAAAATAACTTTGGAAGACATTGCTTCCACAGTTAGGTCCTTGTTGGATTGGCCTGTTTGAAGGCCCACTCTAGTATTTGTTGAATTGATTGCCAGGGTGTGTCCTCCACTGTCCTTGTTGATTATATAGACCCTGCTGGAAGCCTGAAAATCTTCCTTGAGTATACCCTAGTCGCTGATGATTTCCCATATAATGAATTTCTTGAGTGTTTTCTTCAGTGGGAGTACATTGGCCTGTTTCATGAGCCTCACCACAGATGGTACAACCTGTAACCTGCAAAATAGAAGAGTGTGTAGGTTGACCTATAGACAACTTAGTTGGCAGCTTACCAAGTGTTTCTGTTAAAATTTCCAGTTGCTTAGAAAGCAACTTGTTCTGTGCCAATAACACATCATCTGATGATAGCTCTATCAAGCTTTTCTTCGTGGGTTGGTGGGTTCTGTCTCGTAGAATGGCATGATCACTGGCTGACATATTCCCAATTAGCTCTGTTGCTTCTTCTGGGGTCTTCAATTTTATCTTTCGCCCTACAGAAGCATCTAACAGTTGCTTGGTTTGTGGTCTCAGCCCATCTATGAAAATATTAATTGGATTGGCTCGGAAAACCCATGAGTGGGAGTTTTTCTTAACAAGCCTCTGAATCTCTCTAATGCTTCACTCAGAGATTCATCAGGAAACTAATGAAATGAAGAGATTGCAGCTTTCCCTTCTACAGTCTTGGACTCTGGGAAGTATTTCTTTAGGAACATTTCAACAACTTCTTCCCAGGTTTTCAGATTGTTGCCCTTGAATGAGTGGAGCTCTTGGCTTCTCCTGCCAATGAGAATGAGAAAAGGCTTAGCCTAATAGCTTCGTCTCGTACACTGACAATCTTAACAGTGTTACATATTTCAATGAACGTTGCCAAGTGTGCATAGGGGTCTTCATTAGGTAATCCTTGTAATAAGTTCCCCTGTATTAAATGAATTAAGGAATGTGGATAGTTGATGTTGTTAGCTTGCACTTCAGGACGTGCAATGCTGGTAAAAAATTGTGGTACTGAACTACTTAAATAATCCTCAAGGGTAATCCTCTGGTCATGCTCTTCTGCCATGGTAATGGCTTCAGGTAATTGAGTGGCAGATTCCCTTGATGATGGTGAATCAGGTGATAATAAGTCAAAGAGATGAGTCTCCTCCTCAAGAATGAATGCAACTGTTATGTCTTGCAGAAGTTTCCTTCTCCTCTTGGCCCTGTTCCTTCACAACGTAGCTTCAATTTCTAAGTCTAGAGGAACTAAATTGCTTGTGGGAGATCTATGCATATACAATACTAACAGAACCATGGTTATCCAGTTAAACAAGAGAAGAAAAATAAAAATTATGAACAAATATTTGTTCGCGGCCGACAAGTGCACCGGATCGCACAAGTAGTATAAAACGGTAAGAACCGAGTATCGAACTCTCGGGGAACTTATGTTATCTGGCAAACTATTTTGATAAATAGGCGTCTGGTATGAAAATATAACTGTGGTTATGGACATATATTTAAACTATCTAGGCAAAAGAAAGAAAATCACACAAAAGAAATACTGTGTAAAAACAAGTAAAGAAAGTGTTGATCTTCCTCATAGGTTCCTGATGCTAAAAAGGATGTTCTCTATTTAACAATGCTCATGCGTTCCTATGTTGTCTCCTGGACTGCTAGACCCCGATTCCTCATGATAGTCTAGCCTAGTCCTGATCAAGCTTCGTCCGCAGATCCCTCTTGTAAGACTAAACTCAACCAAGACCGCATTAAGACACACATACACAACAAAGTTCTTGTACCCCGATCTCTCGTGATAGCACAACAACTTAGTCCCGTACTACCAAGGACTTCAGAATCAGACTAGTTCCCACTGTTGAATGACCCTAACAAAGCATGCATCTATGTGATCAAGGTAAAAGCACACTAGAATGAAAGGCAGATAGCACAAGAACACACAAAACATCATTACATAGATAGAAATATATTTACATAGATAGGGAAGATCCAACAGAGGATTTAGCTTTCCATAGTCCGAAAACCTTCTTTACAACAAAAAGAAGAACAAGATGAAAGACTACAAAAACACAAGTGGTGAGGATATCTCCTTCACCTCTAGGATCTCACAATCACTCACAAACTCATCTCAAGTTCTCAGAACGGCTTCCGCTTTGAACTCGCATCTCTGTAGATCTTCACACAGCAAAATCTCTCAGAACTCTTTGTAACTCGGACCTTTCTCTCTCTAGAACTTCCTAAACATGCAAAAACTTCAAGCCAGGGCCAGATTCTCGTGCATGTAGAGGCTTCTTCAAGAACAACTCCAAACTCCCTTTGCAAATCTGATTTTAGGCTTAAATAGGTGGCCTTGTTCGTGCACGTGCGCTTAGCGCACATATGGACTGCTTAGCGCATGTTAGTGATTTTTGGCTCAGCGCGCTTCTCTTGCTTAGCGAATGAGTTGAAGTGGTGCACTTGATGACCTGGAGCGGTGCGCTTAGCGAACCTGATAGCTCATCTTCTTTTGGATTCTTCCTCGCGCTTAGCCACTGAGTGTTGCGCTTAGTGAATGCTCGCTAAGCCAGCATATTGGCTTAGCGAGAAGGTGAAAACAACACTTTTGCAAATTTGCCTAACTAACCTGAAATTGAGAGAAATTGATTATTAAACACTCAAAACAGAAGTATAAATTATCTATTACCTATATATTTAACAAAAAGTACTTATAATATTACAAAACAACCATAAATTGTGAAAGTTTGATACAAAATACACAGGTTTTATACACAAAAGTTAGTCGTATTCATCGACTAACAACTCCCGCAAATTTACAGTTTTGCTTATCCTCAAGCAAAAGAGAACAGCTCACTTGTCCTCAAGTGGTAAAACATGCAGTGTTTATGTACAAAGGTGTATGCATCAAAATTTATTGATTGCATGATGAGAAAGATGAAGCAATGTGTACCTATCACTTGTTTTACAGAATATGCAGCTAGACAAAGAGGAGAACAAAATGTGAACAATACAGTTAGGTGAAGTTAATCATAAGACAGATATCAAGGAAAGTACCTCAAACCACAGTCTCACGGCTACTGTTTCATTCAAGCACAAGTGTTTAAGCTATTCATTGATAACAACTAACAGGAGGTCCAATCTTTGCATTTCATCTCATGCCATCAAGTCAGAAATGTATAAACAGAATCAGAAGGACTTTCTCAGGATTGTAGTGAGGTTTGGCTACAAAAATTCATTGGTTTTTTTAGGATTCAAAGGTTTAAATTCTAAGAGAGCACAAGTCCTAGACTAATCCCAATGATCTTTTCTTGTTTTGTACAAATAGCCTTCTCACTATTCCCTTTTCTTAATTTGCTTTTGACCTTATTGTAACAACACAACTTATTTTTTTTTCTTTTTTTTAACATACAACTTATTTGTTGTGTGTGCTAATGCTTAACCTTTTTCTTTTCATTCTTTTCAACTTTTCTCCCCCAAATTTAGAGTAAATTTGTCTTGAACCATATGCTCTCCTATAATCTAAACAAGGTATTAGGAGATAATCATTTAAAGTTCAGGGTTCAATTCATGAAAAATCAATAAGCTTTATACAAGGGAGCAAAAGATACAAGTATCATTCAAGGTAAGCTATTTATTTGGTCAAAAGAGCTTGTGTTTATACAATTCATGGCCTTCATCATGTTTTGAGTTATACAAATCATTCTAGAATTCAGAGATTCATGCAAAGATCATTACTCACAATTAGTCGTTCACTCACATTTTAAGGTCACACTCTCACCGGTTTTTGGTTCAAGCTTTTCTTTCACAATCAATCTGTCTACTGACTAACAATTCTAAATGCAAGTTCACATTCTTGTTCTTTCTTTGTTCGACATGCACATTTGCTCAACTTCATGAAATGAAACACAAATTCCATCAAAATCATGCATTCAATATAAAACAAAGTCATACACCCATTTTTCACAAAAAGATAAAAGTGTTTCATTGACATGTCATCTAAAATAAGTTAAATTGTTCAAAATGCTTCAGGATAAGCATACTAACTATTCATATATAGAACTAGCAGTATATATAGACATAAAGGAAATATTATACGAAAACCAAAATTATAATAATAATAAATCAAAAAGTGAAAAGTGTCATCAGGAATTAAAACTCCTATGACTGGTCCTGATTGTCTTGTATCTGAACATTCTTCTCATCTGTTATATGCCATACTGGAGTAGCTAGAAAAGAAGTGTCCAAAGGAAAAACTTGTATGGTCTGGCCCTCATGTATCTCTAAGACAGGAATGGAAGAGTCTACTATGTCTGAGGTGGAGATGGATCCACTCCTGGAAATGGTGCATCAGCTGACGTTGGCAGTGGTCCATGATGAGCAGCCTCATTGGATCTCGTCTTTAATCTTCTTTTTTTACAATCAACAGCTCCAGAGATGGTGGCTTCAGATGAGTGATCATTTTTTGGTTTTGGCTCATGTTGTTGAGGTGCCTGGGCTATTAAACTTTCATTATCCCCCACAAAAAAAGGTCGAGCCCCAGGCCAGGCCACCTTCTCAATGAATTGCTCTACACTCAAAATTGGCCTTTGCTAAGCTACTTCCTGCAAGCTTTGTATAATGAGAATCTGTCCTTCAAACAAGCTTTTGCAATTTGGCATCTGAAGTCTGAGAGCTCTGGGCAAATAAGTCTGCTAAATCTAGGAGTGGGGCTGAAGTAGAAGATGTAGGGATGCCAGCTATTGACGCAAACGAAGAGGAAGCATCAGCTGCTCTGAGCTTGGTCTTCCTTGCCTCTGGAAATTTAACTGTTTGGTCATTCGCATTCCAACAGTTCCTTATGATATAAGCTAAGTCAATGGACAGCCTTAAGTTTTCATATGAGGTAAGGGCATCAGATCCCACTCCCCTCGATCTACACAAGGCTGTGATTAAAGATGGAAAGCCTAGGCGAGAAGAGTTAGACTGAGCCATCATGGTCATTTGTCCAGAGATCAAACTGCCAATGTTCATGTCCATCCTTGTGATTAAGCCATAGACCAACCTAGCTCTGTCTGTGCTCAAATCTGAAGTGCGGGAGGTAAGAGCTAGGTTTGAGTAAGAGAAGACGCTCCATGTCTAAGCTAGGGTGGTAAGATCTTTTTTGAGGAGCTTCCATGGTTGGCCCTCTGTGTTTAGAATAAAACCCTTGCCCGGAATGCACAGACCAGCCTCCATCTCTCTAGGATCAGACCTTAGTCTGCAAAATCTAGAATAAGTGGGTAAGGATTCCCCCTCCTCCAATAACACTGGAGTCTGGAGGAACTTATTCAAACTATTTGTGTCTATCTTGATTAAATGGCCTCTTATTCTAACACATTTAGGAGCTTGATCTGCTGGACTATAGAAATTGGCATAAAATTCTTTAACCACTACCACATCTATGCTTCCTTCCTGAAGGTTAGTGAGGCGTTTGTGAAAGTTTCGCCTTTCCAATTCTACTTTAAACTCATCGAACTCAGAATGATAAAGTTCCACATTCCTTTCCGAAAGGATCCTTCAGTCTAAAATATTATCGATATATCGGTTCCATGCTTCCTTTGATTGAAATCTCCTGTTATCATTCTGGTCATGTGGCCTAGAATCATTACTTTTACGTTTCTTAGAGGCCATCTGCATATAAAGGAACCAAACAACTGATCAAGACACAAGTTATTCAAACTTCAAAAACTAGAAAATAAAATTGAAAACAACACTGGCCGCTTAGCGAGACATAATTCGCTTAGCGGGCCTTCACAAAAATGAAACTGGGCTTAGCAACACAAGAGTGCCGCTTAGCAGAAATTGCTACGGTCTAGTGTTTTTCAAAATTGGCTTAGCTAGCAAGGAGCCCGCTAAGCCTAAGGTTAGCCGCATGGATTTGAGCTTAGCCAAGAATAAGTTGCGCTTAGCGGCACTAAACTGAGCAGAAATTTCACTAAGTTATAGGATCTTAGTGAGTGAAGCTCGCTTAGCTCAACGGATGCCTCAACCAAGTGCGCCTGGCTCAGGAATGCTCATCTTAGCGCGCGACTATCACAAAAAAAAATGGTTAAGTTACCTGGGCTTAGCGATTCAGCCACACTTAGACACAGTTAGTTCAGCAAGAGGATGAATGTTCATCCTCAAAGGATGAACTCGCTTTGCATAGTAAGTGCACTTGGCGAGTTCTTCAGATAAAGCTTATATACAATGAGTATTGATGAACTCACTTAGCACAGCATTCTCGCTTAGTGAGTTCATCGCGTTTTCTAGAAAATGCAGAAAACACAACTCGTTTTCTCACACTTTTCAAGCCTCTAAAAGGCATAACAGACATGCAATGTGTGTGCCATACTCAATTCAGCATACAAGCTTACATAGCCCTCATCTTAAACTAATTCTAACATGTTGGATCAAGTGGCCTCAGAATAATTAAGAAGGGGGGTTGAATTAATTATTCCTAAACCTTTACTAATTAAAAATTTACTCTTCTAAGGCTTTTACTATGTTGTTAAGTAAATAAAGAGTAGGAAAGAAACTTAACCAAAAGTAAAAGCGAGAATTAAAATGCACAGCAGAAATTAAAAGAGTAGGGAAGAAGGAGACAAACACACAAGAGTTTTAATACTGGTTCGGCAACAACCCGTGCCTACATCCAATCCCCAAGCGACCTGCGGTCCTTGAGATTTCTTTTCAACCTTGTAAAAATCCTTTTATAAGCAAAAATCCATAAGGGATGTACCCTCCCTTGTTCTCTTTGAACAACCTAGTGTATGTACCCTCCACTAGAACTGATCCACAAGAGATATACCCTCTCTTGTTCTCAGTCACAATAACCCAAGTAGATGTACCCTCTACTTGTATCACACAGGATGTACCCTCCAATGTGTTAAGACAAAGTTCTTAGGTGGTTAAACCTTTGAAACTTTGTGAATGGGGATACAAAAGAATTCTCAGGCGGTTAGTCCTTTGAAATCTTTTGTATATGGGAAAGGGAAGAATCAAAAGAATTCCCAGACTATGTCGTTTTGAATTCTTTGACAAGGGAGAAGGGAGACACAAAAGAATTCAGGCGGTTAGTCCTTCATTCTTTTGGAAATTGGAGAAGAGAGACACAAAAAGAATCCAGGCGGTTAGTCCTTGGCGAATTCTTTTAGGCAAAGGGAGAAGAGATGAAAAGAATGAATAGCACAAGTTTTCAAGGTTTAGAAAACCAAAAAACTTTAGAAAGCTTTTGACAAAGAAAGAAGAAGAAGAAGTTCAAAGAGACTCAAAAATCAATGTGGAAAAATTGCTTGTGTAAAGAATGAATTTGGAAAGGATAGATTGTGAAATGCAAAACAAAGCCTTGCTTTTATAGACTCCTCATGTCTGGTCAAGAGAACCATTATAAGAGTTATGACCTTTAGAAAAACTTAAAACCAATTTGAAAAAGTCTAAAACTATTTGAAGAGTTACATCTTTTGATTTGTTCTGAAACTATGACTGGTAATCGATTACCAAATCAGTGTAATCGATTACACAAAGCTTTTTGGTGAAAGGATGTGACTCTTCACATTTGAATTTGAATTTCAACGTTCAAACACACTGGTAATCGATTACCAAAACATTGTAATTGATTACAACATTTTGAAATCAATTGGAACGTTGTAAATTCAGTTGAAAGGTTTTTGAAAACCATTTTGCTACTGGTAATCGATTACAATAATCTAGTAATCGATTACCAGAGAGTAAAAACTCTTTGGTAAAAGGTTTTGAGAAAAATTCATGTGCTACTCAGTTTTTGAAAAAACTTTTTAATACTTATCTTGATTAATTCTTCTCTTGATTCTTGAATCTTGTGTCTTGAATCTTGATCTTAATTCTTGGATTCTTGAAATCAAATTTCCTCTTGAACCTTGAAGTGTTCTTGATTCAATCTTGAATTCATTCTTTGATTCTTGAGATCATCATCTTTGTTATCATGAAGTGTTCTTGATATTTGAGCTTTTTGTCATCACCTTTGTTATCATCAAAACTTCTTTGAATCAATCTTGATTCATCATGAAGCTTGCTTCTACATAACAAAACATAAAAACCCTAAAAATCTAAAGCTACAGTTAAAGTCTTCTACCCTAAAGTTAAGACAAGAAAAAGAGAAAAAGGATCAAGGAACTTACTTGGACGGTGTATGATTGATGCTTCAAAGTCGAAAATGCACAAAGAGAGTACAAATGCAAAATGTGCAAATTTTTGGAGAAAGAGAATGCAGAGGTGAGGTTTCTGTAATCTGGCAAATGTGAGTGTAACTACTGTTACACTCACTTAAGCAATTTCAATACTTTTTCTTAGCGGACTGTTGCGCTAAGCGAGCAAGAGAAACGTTTGGTTTCTAAATCAGGATTGCTTAGTGAACGTGCGCTTAGCCGACGTTTCAAATTCGAAAACGAATTTTTTTTTAATAGAAACTCGGCTTAGCGTGAGAGTAAGTCCGCTTAGCGAGGTCTGCAGATTAGAAAAGCTACAACTCTCGCTAAGCCTGGCTCTAGCCAGCTTAGCTAAAATGATGAATCTTAAGTACAGAGGAGCATGCGCTTAGCTGAGAGGTTCTCGCTTAACACTCATATTGTTGCAATGAATCTCGCTTACCTGCCATGACTGGCGCTTAGCTTTATCGACCTCAGTTATGGCTGTAAGGAATTGCGCTTGGCGACAATAGGTTTTGCTTAGCCATTGATAAGCTGTCGCTTAGCGATCAGGCTGAAGCTTAGCTGAATTCAGATCAAATTGAAGTTAGCTTTGCTCAACCTTGGCCAGCTTAGTGACCAAATCAGCCTCAGATGCAAGAGTTGGGCGCTAAGCACTCAAGACTCGTGGCTTAGCGCATGAATAGAGATGCGCTTAGCGCGAGGCTTGCGCTTAGCGAAAGGACTGTTTTTCAAAAATATTTTCTAAGTTATCTTTCAGTCCTTTTTCCATGAAATTGAAACCCTTATGTTAAGCATTCAAAGATTGGCTGATATACTCCTATGTACAGATTACATAGCAAGTTCCAAATGATTTAAATGCATATAAAACAAACACAACAAAGATTAAAACTAGGTTGCCTCCCAGGAAGCGCTTTTTTTAATGTCATTAGCTTGATGATTTTACCTCTCTAGGCAATCTCATGTTTTGGTTCTCAGCTTCAGAACCTCTTGACCTTCACCCATTACCTGCAAGCAAACATTATATTCTGGAGCAGGCTTGTCTTCCACAAACAAGTCGAAATCAATTTTCTGGTCTTCAAAACCTAACTTCAGCTTTCTCTTCCCCATGTCAACTATGCAGTTTGCAGTCAACATGAACAACCTTCCCAAGATTACAGGGATGTCAATATCTTCAAAGATATCCATGACCACAAAGTCTACTAGGAAGATAAAATGCTTTACCCTGGCCAACACGTCTTCAATCACTCCATAGGGCCTGGTAATGGAGCGGTCAGCTAATTGCAAAGTCATTCGAGTGGGCATAATCTCCAACTCTCCCAATCTTCTACACATGGAGAGTGGCATCAAATTAATGTTGGCACCCAGATCAATCAGAGCCTTTCCCACATTGACTTCTCCTATTGCACAAGGAATGGTTACACTCCCAGGATCTTTGTGCTTAGGTGGAAGGATCTTTTGGATTACAACACTACAATTTCCTTCCACTATGATGTTTTCCTGATGAATGTACCTGTGCTTCCTTGTCAACATATCTTTAAAAAATTTAGAGTAGAGTGGCATCTGCTGCAGAGCTTTGCCAAAGGGCATGGTTATTTCTAGTTTCCTGAAAATATCCAAAAATCTTGCCAAATGACAATCTTTTTCTTTCTTGGACGGCACCACAGGATATGGTACTTCCACACTCTCTTCCACAGCCTTTCCACTTCTACTCTTTCATTTTTCTTATTTTCTATTTCTTTTTCTCTTTCTTTTTCTTTTTCTTGGTCCTCCATCTCTTTATTTTGGACCATTATTTTCTTTTCTTTTTCCTGATTCTCTTTACCCTTCACATCATTTTTCTTGACCTCAGCACCTTTCTTTTCACCCCTTTGCTCCTTGTCTACCACATTTTCTTCATCCTCAGCTTCCACAAACCTTTTACTCCTGGTCATCACAGCCTTGCATTCCTCCTTAGGATTATTTTCCGTATTTGCTCCAAAGTTGTTTGATGACTTGTCAGCTATCTGCTTGGCCAGTTGTCCCATCTATACTTCAAGGTTCTTTAGTGCTGACTCAGTACTCTTATGATTCGACATTGTGTCGCAACCTACCCTTCGGCGGGAGGGCGACGCGAGACTCACAGGTGCGTCTTCTAAGAAAGGAAAATGCGCGGAGTTGCCACCAACGTTTATTCGAGGAAAACGTCGGAAAAACCGGAAAAGACGTGGTCTACGAACTTTAAGTGTGAAAGGTTCGGGAGTTGTATTTATGCACAGGGAAGGTATTAGCACCCCACGCGTCCGTCACAAGGGACGGTAGCCTTCAATCAGGTGTACAAATATGACTTCAATTTGTTTTATTTCCCTTTTACGATTTTATGTCTTTTTATGCCTTTTATGTATTTTTTATCTTTTTGTGGTCGACAAGGGTGTTTCCCTTGCTCCTACGTATCCCTCAATTGTGATAAGGAAATCAGACCTACGTAGTTCTTTGAGAACTAAACGTTGGTGAAATTATTTTTATCCTTTTTTGCAAGATATATTTTGATTGAATGAAAGGTCATTTAAGGCGTTGGACCATTAAACAATCTTTCGATTCTTTTGAAAGGAGAGAAAACATTAAGGCATTGGACCATTAATGATCTCTTGTTTTTTTGAAAGAGGTAACAAAGCTACGTGTTGATTTTAGGCTTTAGAAATCCACGTTTAACCAATAAAAGCGGAAAAGACCATTTCGAGGCATTGGACCTTAAAAATGGCTTTTTAGGTGATGACAAAAGTTTGATTTATGAATTGATTTTAGCTTTAGTTTCACTTTGGTTATTAGTCAATTCGATTAAGAAAGAAAAATCCCAAAGAAAAACGTTTGATTGATTTTTTGGATTATTTTATTAAAAGATATTTTTTTTATTATATTATTATTATTTTGCCTCTTTTTGGTTTTAAACGTGATTACGACATGATAGAACGGTCGGATTTCATTTTAACAGAAATTCAAAGATGTTTCAATTCAAATGAACGGTGGAAATTTATTTTATTTTTTAATAGGCGGGAAAACGACTTAAATAAATGACTAAAGCACGTCAAAAGGGGGTACGGAACGCAAATGAAATAAAAATAAAAGCATGCGAAACAAATGGGGACCTGTAAGGATACATAGAATGAATTGAAAAGTTCGATTTCGGGAACTTATCGGTTGAAGACCGAAGAACGAACGAAGAACGATGAAGAACGGTGGAAAACCTTCGGGAAATCGCCCACGGAAACGTCTCAGAAGCGTTATGGAAGCGCCTCGGCTTGGATTTTCTTCACAGAAATAATTTTTCTCACTAATTTTAAGTGATTCTCAGATACCAAGAGGGTTGAACATTTTTGTTCTGCCCTCCCCCCTATTTATAGGGGAAAAGAGGGTGGTGGTTGCCACCCAGCTCGCCCAGGCAAGCTGGGTTACGTCCACCAGAAGGCACCTCCTTCTGTTGGAAGATCCTGGAAGGCGCAAGTGGGCTTGATTGCTATTTGTACCCCCTGTTTACTAAATACACCCCCTGTCCCCTTTTTTGATGATTCTTTTTCCGTAACGTTACGGAACTTTACGAATTACGTAACGATACTTGTTTTCTTTCCGTAATGTCACGAAACCTTACGGATTACACAATCATCCCTTCTTTGGCTTCCGGAATGTTTCAAAACTTTACAGATTGCGCCTTAACACGTCCTTTCAACTCTCGACATGTCACGGAACTTCACGGATTGCCTAACGATGGGTGTCAAGTACCTCAAAGTGGTCAAGCAAGGGTCGCACCCCAACAAACAGATGATCCCTGGACAAAATTAGGGTATGACACATTGTTACCTGCATAAACTGAGTCAAGGTCTCTTCCAACTTAGTTGTCCTCTGAAAGATGTTAGGCCCTTGCTGAATTGGCCTGTTTGAGGATCCACCTTGGTCTTTATTGAACTAGTTGCTAGGGTGTGTCCTCCACTGTCCTTGCTGATTATAAGGACCTTGCTAGAAGCCTGAAAATCCTCCTTGAGTGTACCCCTGATGATTCCCCATGAAATGAATTTATTGAGTGTTATCGTCAGTGGGAATGCATTGGCCTGTCTCATGAGCTTCACCACACATGGTACAACCTGTGACCTGCAAAATAGAAGAATGTGTAGGTTGTCCAATTGATAGTTTAGTAGGCAGCTTACCAAGTGTTTCCGTTAGGATCTCAAGTTGCTTAGATAGCAACTTTTTCTGTGCCAACAAAGCATCGTGTGACGTTAGCTCCAATAGGCTCTTCTTTGTGGGTTGATGGGTTCAGTCCCTCAGGATGGCATGATCACTAGGTGACATGTTCTGTATGAGCTTAGTTGCTTCTTCTAGGGTTTTCAACTTTATTTTTCCCTCAGCAGAAGCATCTAGTAATGGCTTGGTTTGTGGTCTCAGCCCATCTATGAACATATTCAGTTGGATTGGCTCGGAGAATCCATGGGTGGGAGTTCTTCTCAGTAAGTCTCTGAATCTATCCAATGCCTCACCCAAGGATTCATCAGGGAACTGATGAAATGAAGATATTGCTGTCTTTCCTTCAGTAGTCTTAGATTCTGGAAAGTACTTCTTTAGAAATTTTTCCACCACTTCTTCCCAGGTTTTAAGATTGTTTCCTTTGAATGAGTGGAGCCACCTATTGGCCTCTCCTGCTAGTGAAAATGAGAAAAGGCTGAGTCTGATAGCTTCATCTGGTACACCGAAAATCTTAACAGTATTGCAAATCTCAATAAATGTTGCCAAGTGTGCATAGGGATCTTCATTAGGTAATCTTTGAAATAAATTCCCTTGTATTAGATGGATCAAAGAATGTGGGTAGGTAATGTTGTGCGCTTGCACTTTCAGACGTGCAATGCTAGTGAAAAATGGTGGTATAGAGCCACTTGAATAGTCCTCAAGGATAGTCCTCTGATCATGCTCATCTGCCATGGTAGTAGTTTCAAAATGTTGATTAGCGGATTCCCTTGATGATGGTGAATCAGGTGATAATGAATCATAAAAATGAGTCTCCTCCTCAAGAATGGACGCAACTGTTCTGTCTTGCAACAGTTTCCTTCTCCTCTCAACCCTGTTCCTTCTAAGTGTAGCTTCTATTTCTAAGTCCAAAGGAACTAAAGTACCTGTAGGAGATCTAGGCATAAACAATAATAACAGAGCAGTGGTTATCCAGTTCAATTAGAGAAGATAAATATAAATTAAAGAACAAATATTCACAGAAACGATCAAAGAATAACAAATAAAGAATAGACAACTAAAATTGAGCTAACTTCCCAAATAAAAAGAAGTTCCCCGGCAACGGCGCCAAAAACTTGTTTGCGGCCGGCAAGTGTACCGGATTGCACAACTAGAATAAAACGGTAAGAACCGAGTATCGAACTCTCGGGGAAATTGTGTTATCTGGCAAGATATTTCGATAAATAGGCATCTGGTGTGAAAATATAATTGTGGTTATGGACAAGTATTTAAACTATCTAGGCAAAAAGAAAGAAAATCACGCAAGAGAAATAATGTGTAAAAACAAGTAGAGAAAGCGTTGGTCTTCCTCATAGGTTCCTGATGCTAAAAAGGATGTTCTCTATTTAATAATGCTCATGCGTTCCTATGTTGTCTCCTGGACTGCTAGACCCCGATTCCTCATTATAACCTAGCCTAGTCCTAATCAAGCTTCTTCTGTAGATCCCTCTTGTAAGACTAAACTCAACCAAGACCACATTAAGACACACATACAACACTAAGTTCTTGTACCCCGATCCCCCGTGATAGCACTACAATTTAGTCCCGTACTACCAAGGACTTTAGAATTAGACCAGTTCCCACTGTTGAATGACCCTAACAAAGCATGCATCTATGTGATCAAGGTTAAAGCACACTGGAATGAAAAGCAGATAGAACAGAGAACACACAAAACATCACTACATAGATAGAAATATATTTACATCAGGTACCTATAGGGAAGATCCAACAGAGGATTTAGCTTTCCATAGTCCAGAAACCTCCTTTACAACAAAGAGAAGAACAAGATGAAAGACTGCAAAAACACAAGTGGTGAGGATGTCTCCTTCACCTCTAAGATCTCACAATCACTCACAAACTCATCTCAAGTTCTCATAACGGCTTCTCTGCAGATCCTTACACAGCAAAATCACTGAGAACTCTTTGGAACTTGGACCTTTCTCAGTTTCTCATGCATGCAGAGGTTTCTTCAAGAAAACTCCAAACTCCCTTTGCAAATCTGATTTCAGGCTTAAATAGGTGGCCTTGTCCGTGCTCGTGCGCTTAGTGCACGTATGGACCGCTTAGCGCACGTTAGTGATTTTTGGCTCAACGCGCTTCTCTCGCTTAGCGGATGGGTTGAAGCGGTGCGCTTGATGACCTGGAGCAGTGCGCTCAACGAACCTGACAACTCATCTTCTTCTGGATTCTTCCTCGCGCTTAGCCACTGAGTGTTACGCTTAGCAAATGCTCGCTAAGCCAGCATATTGGCTTAGTGAGAAGGTGAAAACAACATTTTTTCCAATTTGCCTAATTAACCTGAAATTGAGAGAAATTGATTATTAAGCATACAAAACAAAAGTATAAATTAGCTACTACATATATTTAACAAAAAGTACTTATAATATTACAAAACAACCGTAAATTGGGAAAGTTTGATACAAAATATACAGGTTTTATACATAAAAGTTAGTCGTATTCATCGACTAACAATATTCACAAAAACAATCAAAGAATAACAAATAAAGAATAGACACCTAAAAATGAGCTTACTTCCCAAATAAAAGGAAGTTCCCTGGCAATGGCGCCGAGAACTTGTTCGGCTTCCGGCAAGTGTACCGGATTGCACAAGTAGTATAAAATGGTAAGAACTGAGTATCGAACACTCGGGGAACTTGTGTTATTTGGCAAGCTATTTCAGCAGATAGGCGTCTAGTGTGTAAAAGTAAGTGTGAATATGAACAAGTGTACAAACTATCTGTGCAAAAAGAAAGAAAATCACGCGAGAGAAATGATGTGTAAAAACAAGTAGAGAACACGTTGCTCTTCCTAATAGGTGCCTGATGCTAAAAAGATATTCTCTATCTAACAATGCTCATGTGTTCTTATGGTGTCTCCTGAGATATTCCCTAATCCTGATCAAGCATCGTCCGCAAATTCCTCTTGTAAGACTAAACTCAACCAGGACCGCATTAAGACACACATACTCAACTGACTTATCGCACCCCGATTCCTCGTGAAAGCACGACAACTCAGCCCTGCATTGTCAAGGACTTTAGAGTCAGACCAGTTTCCACTGTTGAATGACCCTAACAAAGCATGCATCTACGTGATCAAGGTAAAGGCATACTGGAATGAAAAGTAGATAGCATAGAGAACACACAAAACATCATTAAATAGATAGAAATATATTTACATCAGGTACCTATAGGGAAGATCCAACAGAGGATTTAGCTTTCCATACCAGGAAGCCTTCTTAACAACAGAGAGAAGAACAAGATGAAAGATTGAAAAAATACAAGTGGTGAGGATGTCTCCTTCACCTCTAGGATCTCACAATCACTCACAAACTCATCTCAAGCTCTCAAATCGGCTCCTGCTTCAAGCTCTCGTCTCTGCAGATCTTCACACAGCAAAATCTCTGAAAACTCTCTGGAACTTGGACCTTTCTCTCTCTAGAAACCCTAGACATGAAAAGCTCTGAATCCCAGTCCAAACTCTATTCACAAAATCTAATTTTAGGCTTAAATAGGTGGCCTTGTTTGTGCTCGTGCGCTTAGTGCATGTATGGACCGCTTAACACACGTTAGTGATTTTTGGCTTAGCACGCCTTTCTCGCTTAGCGGATGAATTGAAGCGGTATGCTTAGAGAGATGAAGTAGTGCGCTTAGCAAACCTGTATGGCTCATCTTCTTCTGGATTCTTCCTCACGGTTAGCCCAGGAGTGTTGCGCTTAGCGGATGCTCGCTAAGCCAGCAGATTGGCTTAGCGAGAAGGTGAAAACAACCTTTTCCAAAGCTTGCCTAATTAACCTGAAATTGAGAGAAAATGAGTGTTAAACACACAAAAGTAAAATACTAAGTATTTATTACCTATACTTAACAGAAAATACTTATAACATTACAAAATAACCATGAACTAGGAGAGTTTGATACAATTTATACAAGTTTTATACACAAAAGTTAGTCATTTTCACTTACTAACACCAACCTTGGCCCATGGGCTCAGAAATCTACCCTGAAACTCATGAGAACCCTAGGGCCTTCTTCCGTAGCTCTAGCCCAATCCTTTTGGAGCCTCTTGCTCATGGCTCTAGTGACTGGTCCCTTCCTAGGGAGGATTGCATCATCCCCTCCCCCTTGAAGAAGATTTGACCTCAAATCTATTAGTTCCTCCTCCTCAATATCAGCTTCACCTGCAAAAGGAATTAAATCAAAAATGTTAAAAGTGGTGCTAACTCCATACTCTTCTGGGAGGTCCAACCTATAGGCATTGTTATTGATCCTCTCCAAAACCTGAAAAGGTCCATCCCCTCTAGGGCTAAGCTTGGATTTCCTTTTAGTAGGGAATCTATCTTTCCTAAGATGGAGCCAAACCCAGTCACCCTCATTAAGAACTAGCTCTTTTCTTCCTCTATTGCCTTTAGTTGAATACACCTTTGTTTGATTCTCTATTTGGTTCTTAACCCTCTCATGCAACTTCATTACAAACTCAGACCTAGATTCCCCTTCTTTATGTATAAAAGAAGTGTCCAGTGGGAGGGGAATGAGGTATAACACAGTTTTAGGGGATTAAACCCATAGACAACCTCAAAAGGGGACTGCTTGGTGGTTTTATGAACCCCCCTATTGTAGGCAAATTCTACATGAGGAAGATACTCATCCCAAGACTTATGGTTGCCTTTAAGAAGAGCCCTTAAAATGGTGGATAAGAACCTATTCACTACCTCTGTTTGCCCATCATTTTGTGGATGACAAGTGGTAGAGAAAAGAAGTTTACTTCCTAGCTTAGCCCATAAGGTTTTCCAGAAGTGGCTAAGGAACTTAGCATCTCTATCTGACACAATGGTCCTAGGCAAACCATGGAGTCTCACAACTTCCCTGAAAAAGAGTTTTGAGATGTGGGAAACATCATCCACCTTGTGGCATGGTATAAAGTGTGCCATCTTGCTAAACCTATCCACCACCACAAAGATAGAGTCTACACCTCTTTGGGTTCTAGGAAGCCCATGGACAAAGTTCATACTAATGTCTACCCAAGGTGCAGAGGGGATGGGTAAGGGTGTGTATAACCCATGAGGCATCACCCTAGACTTGGCTTATAAAGAAGCCACACACCTAGTGCAATGCTTATGGACATCTTTCTTCATATGGGGCCAATAAAACTTTCTTTGAGTAAGACAAGGGTCTTGTCTATCCCAAAGTGGCCCATGAGCCCACTCATGGCTCTCTTTCACAAGTAATTTCCTAATGGATCCTCGGGGTATGCAAAGCTTTCCCTCTTTGAACAAATACCCCTCAGCCAAATAGAATCCATCTTGGACCTTTTTCCCACAACTCTCATAAATGGGAGAGAAATATTCATCTAAAGCATACAAGTCCCTAATATATTATCAAATCCTAAAATTTGAGCTCCTAGGGAGCAAAACAATGTGTTTCTCCTAGAGAGGGCATCAACTACCACATTTGTTTTTCCCTTTTTGTATTTGATAACATATGGAAATTGCTCTAGGTACTCTACCTATTTTTCATGCCTTTTGTTTAACTTGATTTTCCCTCTAATGTACTTAAGTGATTGATGATCACTATGAATGACAAATTCCTTAGAAACAAGGTAATGTTCCCAAGTTTAGAGGGCTCTTATTAAGGCATAAAGCTCTTTATCATAGGTGGGGTAGTTGAGGGTCGCACAATGAAGTTTTTCACTAAAATAAGCAATAGGGTGCCAACCTTGTAACAATACAGCTCCAACTCCCACTCTAGAGGCATCACATTCTAGCTCAAAAGTTTTAGAAAAGTCAGGAAGAGCTAGAACAGGTGCCTTAGTAAGCTTTTCTTTGAGCAAAGCAAAGGCTTGCTCTTGTTTTTCACCCTAGGTAAATGCCACATTCTTCTTCACCAGCTCATTGAGAAGTGATGCAATTGTAGAGAAATTAGGAATGAACCTTCTATAGAAGCTTGCTAACCCATGGAAGCTCCTAATGTCTCCCACATTTTTTGGGGTGGGCCATTCTTAGATGGCCTTGATTTTCTCTGGGTCCACTTAGAACCCATTTCTACCAACTACAAACCCTAAGAAATCTATATTATCTACACATAAGATACACTTCTCTATATTTGCATAGAGGGTGTTTTTCCTAAGGACTAAAAGAACTTTCCTGAGATGTCCTAAGTGATCATCTAGGCTCCTACTGTACACTAAAATATCATCAAAATAAACAACTACAAATCTACCTATGAAATCCCTTAAGACATGATGCATAAGCCTCATAAAGGTGCTTGGTGCATTAGTGAGCCCAAAAGGCATCACTAGCCATTCATACAATCCAAACTTGGTCTTGAAAGTGGTTTTCCACTCATCACCCTTTTTCATCCGGATTTGGTGATAACTACTTTTAAGATCAATTTTTTGAAAAGATATTGGCACCATGCAACTCATCAAGCAAATCATCAAGTCGAGGAATGGGGTGCCTATACTTTACAGTGATGTTGTTGATGGCCCTGGAATCTGTACACATTCTCCACGTACCATCCTTTTTGGGCACTAACAACACTGGCACAGCACATGGGCTTAGGCTCTCTTGGACCCAACCCTTCTCCAACAATTCTTTAACCTGAGACTCTATCTCCTTAGTCTCCTAAGGGTTAGTCCAATAGGTGGCCTATTAGGAAGGCTTGCTCCTGGGACTAAATCTATTTGGTGTTCTATTGCCCTTAAAAGAGGTAGCCCAGGGGATATCTCTTTGGGAAATATATCACCAAATTAACGTAAGAGTTCTTGGACCTTTAGGGGTAAGGTCTCAAATGTAGGAATTGTGGCAGTGCTAAAGGATGTTTCCCTTGATAGGAGAAGGTAGAAAGATTGTTTAAGAAGGAGTGCTCTTTTAATATCACCTTTTGTTGCAAAATGATTTTCGTTCTTAACAATCTTCTTGGAGGAATCCTTTTCCTTTTTTTCCTTCCCCTTGGCCTTTGAAGACAAGGCCTTACTATCCTTCATTTTCTTTTGTTTTTCTAGTTTTTCTTCCTCATCCCTCTTATCTTTCATAGTTAGTTGATCTTTGGCCACATGTGAAGGTGTTTGAGGATGCAACACAAATTTAGTGCCAAGATGGGTGAGGGTAATCTCATTAGTTAAGCCATTGTAAATTATCTTCCTATCAAATTGTCACGCCCTTCCTAAAAGAATATGTCCTACCTCCATGGGAACTATATCACAATTAACTTCATCCTTATATGTCCCAATGGAGAAAGGTACCTTCACTTGTTGGTTAACTATCATTTCCCCTTGCTCATTGAGCCATTGAAGTTTGTAAGGTTTTGGGTGGGGAATGATAGTGAGGTTCAACTTGGAAACTAATCTTGTGCTACAACAATTGCATCAAGATCCACTATCCACAATGAGGGAACAAGTTTTATCTAAAAATTTTCATCTTGTATGAAAGATGTTCGCTCTTTGGGATTGAGATAGATCACAAGATTGACCTCCAAGGAGCCTTCTAACCATTAAGAGGTCACCTTCTTCATGGGGGTAGACTTCCTTACTAGACTCTTCACCCCTTACTTCATCTTCACTTCCACTAGAGGAAGGGCAAGAAGTAGTCTCCTCTTGACTACTATAAATGTCTGGACCCCTCATGATCATGGTTTTCTTTGTGGGGCATTGAGAGGCAATGTGACCTCTCCCAAGACATTTGAAGCATTTAATGTTGCTAGTCCTTTCTTGGGAACCAGTCTTAGGGGTGTATTTTGTTGGATCAAGTGACCTCCGAATAATTAAGAAGGGGGGGGGGGGTTGAATTAATTATTAACAAACCTTTACTAATTAAAAATCTACCCTTCTTAGGCTATTACTATAATGTTAAGAAAGTAAAGAATAGAAATATAAACTTAACCAAAAGTAAAAGCGATAAATAAAGTACACAACGGAAATTAAAGAGTGTAGGGAAGAAGAAGATAAACACAAGAGTTTTATACTGGTTCAGCAACAACCCATGCCTACATCCAGTCCCCAAGCGACCTGCGGTCCTTGAGATTTCTTTTCAACCTTGTAAAGTCCTTTACAAGCAAATATCCACAAGGGATGTACCCTCCCTTGTTCTCTTTGAACAACCTAGTGGATGTACCCTCCACTAGAACTGATCCACAAGAGATGTACCCTCTCTTGTTCTCAGTCACAACAACCCAAGTAGATGTACCCTCTACTTGTACCACAAAGGATGTACCCTCCAATGTGTTAAGACAAAGTTCTCAGGCGGTTAGTCCTTCGAAACTTTGTGAAGGGGGAAACAAAAGAATTCTCAGGCAGTTAGTCCTTTGAAATCTTTTGTTTATAGGAAAGGGAAGAATCAAAAGCATTCTCAGACTGTGTCATTTTGAATTCTTTGACAATAAAAGAAATAATAAATTGTTCAAATGTCATAATAATATAGCCAAATACACGGCTAAAAATCAAAGTACTAATAATGTTAAACATAATAGAAAGCTAAGATGATGGTGGCGATGGTGGTGGTAGATAAAAGCTTGTACGAATGTAAGAAACATCTTCTTTGACCTTGGTGATCCTTGACTCCATCTCATTGAATCGCATGTCCACTTGTAACTCCAAAGTATCAAACCTTTCACCAACAAAGGTTTGAAGACCATCAAACCTGTCCAAAATCTTTTGAAGAAGAGAGGAATCTTCTACACCATGTAAATGTCCTTCTTCATCAATGGGTTAAGCACCCTTTTTCACCCAAGAGCCATCATGCTCTTTACAGTAACCAAAGGATGCAATCACAGCAGCGCCTATTAGAAAGGATCTCTTGATTGGAACATAAGGTTCAGAATCAAGAGGAATGTTGAAGTGTTGAAGGAAGAGAGTGATTAGGTGTGGATATGGCAATGGAGCATTTAATCGCAATGCCTTATGCATGCTGTGACACCCTGGAAATTTCTACCCGGAATTTTTGGAAACGATGTATTTTGAATGATTATATATATATATATATATAAGTATTATTCAGTGTATATGCATATATGTTCTTGATAGAAGTAGGAATAGTGGGTGCAAGATATGCGGGTTAGGCTAATTAAGGAAGAGAAATCCACAACTGGGAGGTTATGGGTTAATTATTAATTAATTAGTCTAAAAATCATCGTTTTGCATGCGACTTAAAACTTAACAAAACCAACCTCTGAACCACGCTCGGGGTTTTATTCTGAGCGTTTTGATATATATAATTATTACTTTCGAAAACTGGCCCCGACAGACACAGAGACACGCGAGGAACTGGAACCAGAGAAACGACATGCAAACCGAGGCAAGATTTTAGTGTTTCAAAGGTCAGATTTTTCTCACTTTCTGTGGCTGTGTATGGGTCACAATCAAAAGAGAAAGTGGGCCCTTTTTACTCCACTCAAATGGAGACATGTGGCATAGCTTAAATAAAATAATAAGAAAAGAGGAAAAAGCCTTTTTAAAACTATAAAGCAACTCTCTCTCTCTCTCTTCACTCAGCCCAATTTCAGACAACCCTCTCTCTCCCTCTCCCTCACGTTGCTTTTCTTTCTCCTTCATTCTCCATTGAAGCTCCAAACAAAGCTCCAACCTTTGGCCATCATTTCTGCTCCAAATCACGAAAGGAGGGCATTTTCGGAGTCGTGAAGCGCATCTCTACGTGTGGGACTTCGAAATTTCAGGTTTGGGTGGACTTCTTTCCCTTTTGATTTCGTGGGTATGGGGTTTTGGGAGATATGATGGGTATCTTTGCTAGGTTTCTGCTTCATGATAGTTATTTGTGAAGAAATTTGTTGAAAGCATGTTGAACTTGCCATGTTTGGATGAGTTAAATATACCCATTCTGTTTTAGGGTTTTTATGATGATGCTTGTGATGTTTATGTGCTGAAATTGCTTATGGAAAACTGTTAGAGATGAAGGGTAGAATTAACCTAGGGTTAGAAGGTGAGAATATGGTGTTATGAGTGGAAAAAGAGTGAAATTTTGAGAGCTGGAAGGCCAAATCTGGAATTGGTAGTATTTAGAGGTTAGAGTGAGTTAATCCTAGCTTGAAATGCCATTTAGGACTTATGAGAAAGGTTAGGCTGTGCTAGAGAGAAAAACAAATGACCAAAGTGAACAAAGAGCCATTTCTAGGGTAAATTTGGGTGTTGAGGAGTCAAATTTTGATTCGGTGAAATTTTAGGCGTAAATCCAGTTTGAACAAGTTTAAATTAATGTTATAGACTTGTGTGAGGTGAGAGTTTGCTTCAAATTTGTCCCATTCTCAATTTCACTTCTCAAACCTAGAAAATCTATTAAATTGAGGGGTTTTGGACACCTAGATTTTGTGTTGCTGTGTTTTGAAGCTTGACTTTGGTTTAGACATGATTGATACATGTTTTGAGACTAGTAGGATTTGATTTGGGCAAGATTGGATGAGAGGAAGTGTGGTTTTCGAAATCTGCACTTTATGCAGAATTTTGCTGTGAAATTGTGCAGCAGAATTTTGCATAAGTGCAGAAGAATGCTATGTAATTGCTGGTTGTGGAAAGAGTAGTTCAGAATGAGTTCTGGATGTTTGCTAGTGAATCCCAACGGTCAAAATGTAGACTTATGTACTAGAGACTTCCAGTAAAATTTTCGAGTCGATCCAACGGTTAACGAATTGGAACAAAGGAAATGTTACTGGGGTCTTTAAGTGAGAAAAAGCTGTGATTTTGGTTTGAGTTTGGGGCAGAGTTTTCTGCCTTTGCCCTGTTTTGCTTGGTTTGTTAGTTTGTGATGATTTGGATGATGAATTACCTGGATGTTGGGGAAGCTTGGGAGGATTGATGGGGACCCGGGGTTGAGAAAAACGAGGATATGGGCTACGTGGGAGTACGTGAGCTCAGTTGGAGGTGGGCAACAGGGGATGGTGGGTTTATGCGCGATTTGTGGATGTGGAAAACTTGTTGTGCACCATCGCCCGACCGCCACCTAGTACCACATGTTATGGGTACCCCATAATCCTACAAGCTTGAGATGAGGAAGTGTAGAAGGGTGAAACTTCCTTCTTTTATTCGTTGACTACAGAGTGGTACCAGGAGATATGTCGCGAGGGTCAGGAGACATTGGGGACGTCAGGTGGGGTGCTATTGCCCAAAACCAAGCTTGACCAATCCCGACCCAACCCGGGCATAGTCAGTCAGTGAGACCTGTGATGTACCTAAACAGGCGAGCTCCTGGCAGTCAATAGATAAAAGGAACAAACACCACAAAGCAAGGAGGCTTGTGTGGTGGCTGGCCAGCTATGAACTTTGTTTGATATATGGGATATGGGCTCTGGTAATCGATTACCAAGGTGTCGCAACCTACCCTTCGGCGGGAGGGCGACGCGAGACTCGCGGGATGCGTGTTCCACGAAAGGAATACGCGCGGAGTCGCCACCAACGTTTATTTGAGGAAAACGTCAGAAAAACCGGAAAAGACGCGATCTACAAACTTTTAAGTGAAAGGTTCGGGAGTTGTATTTACGCACGGGGAAGGTATTAGCACCCCATACGTCCGTCCCAAGGGACGGCAGCCTTTAATCGAATGTGCAAACATGACTTTCATTTTTTATGTTCCCTTTTTATGTCTTTATATCCTTTATACCCTTTTTATATTTTTTCTCTTTTTGTGGTCGAAAAGGGTGTTTCCATTTGCTCCTACGTATTCCTCAATTGCGATGAGGAAATCAGACCTACGTAGTTCTTTTTTATCAAGTGATTCTTTTTTACTTAAAAGGTGATCATTTTAAGGCGTTGGACCTTGAAAATGATCCATTTTACTTAGTAAGAAATTGAAATGACAAACTTCAAAAACCTATTTTTATGGACGAGCTTGACTAGGCGAGTTGATTTTAGCCTTAGTTTGACTTTTGTTATTAGTCAATTCGATTAAGAATGAGAAATCCCAAAGAGAAAACGTCCAATTGATTTTTCGCTTTATTTTACTAAAAGGTATTTTTATTTTTTTTATTATTATATTATTATTTTACCTCTTTTTGATTTCCAACGTGGTTACGGCACGACCGAACGGTCGGAATTCATTTTAACCGAAGTTAACGGATAATACAATTCAAACGATCGGTGGAAATTTATTTTATTTTTAGTTTAAGCGAGAAATGACTTAAACAAAATGGCTTAAGCACGTCAAAAGGGGGTATAAAAAGTAAATAAAACGAGAATAAAAATACACGAAACACAATGTGGACCACCACGGGTACATAGAATGAATCGAAAAGCTTGGTTCGAGGTACTTGCCAGTTGAAGATCGAAGAACGATGAAGAACGAATGAAGAACGTCGAAGAACGGTCAAAACCATCGCGAAATTCCTTACGGAAACGTTTCGGAAGCGCCTCGGCTTAGATTTTCTTCACGGAAACAATTTTTCCAAGCAAATTCGAAAGAGGGAGAAGTGCCTAAGGGGCTGAACCCTTTTTCACATCACTTCTCCCCCTATTTATAGAAAATTGGGGGAGAAGCTTGCCACCCAGCTCGCCCAGGCGAGCAGGGTTGCTTCCTCCAAAAGCAACAGCCTTTTGGAGGAATCTTCTGGATGGCCCAAGTGGGCCTGGTTGCTATTTGCACCCCCATTTTTACTAAGTACACCCCCCTGCCTTTTTTTGGGTGATTCTTTTTTCGTAAAGTTACGGAAACTTGCGAATTTCGTAACGATACTTGTTTTCTTTCCGTAATGTTACAGAACCTTGCAGATTACATAATCATCCCCTTTTTGACTTACGGAATGTTACGGAACCTCACTAATTGTGCAACGATGCTTCCATTTGATTTCCGGTGTGTCACGGAACCTTATGGATTGTGCATCAATATTTTCTTTTGTTTTCCAGCACGTCCCGGAATTTCACAAATTGCCTAATGATGGGTGCCAAGCACTTTACAAGGACCAAACAAAACTCGCATGTCATCAAGCAAAGGTCCCCGGACGAAATTAGGGTATGACAGTTGCCCCTCTTTACTTGTCTTTTATTGGAGATAAAAGGAAAGTAAAGATAAGACACTAATTTCGTTCCTCTCGGTTGACGAGAGTCGCGGGTGACCATAAAATTTCCACATGCAAATGACTCGTTGTTCCCGGGGGAACAAAAGGTGCAGAATACGATGTCAGTCTCTGCCTGCTATCAAGCATTCTGTCTTACAGATAGCAAAAGAATGTTTATACGGATAACCACTCGGGTATTTATGCCCGTTAGTGTGACTCAAAAGTCAGTATGACAGATCTTGTAAGTGCGGAAGATGATGTAAATCTCCGCGTGTCAACGGGCTTGTCGGCCGCGATTGACGAAGGGTGCAGAATGACCATAATTTGTCTCTGCGTGCCATCGGACACAACTGTGTCTGAATGGCCAAGGGGTGCGGAATGACCATAATTTGTCTCCGCATGTCATCGGGCCCGCCCCCTCTGGATGACAAAAGGGTGCAGAATGACCATAATTTGTCTCTGCGTGCCATCGGACACGACTGTGTCTGAATGGCAAAGGGGTGCGGAATGACCATAATTTGTCTCCGCATGTCATCGGGCCCGCCGCCTCTGGATGACAAAAGGGTGCAGAATGACCATAATTTGTCTCTGCGTGCCATCGGACACGACTGTGCCTGAATGGCAAAGGGGTGCGGAATGACCATAATTTGTCTCTGCATGTCATCGGGCCCGCCGCCTCTAGATGACAAAAGGGTGCAGAATGACCATAATTTGTCTCTGCGTGCCATCGGACACGACTGTGTCTGAATGGCAAACGGGTGCGGAATGACCATAATTTGTCTCCGCATGTCATCGGGCCCGCCGCCTCTGGATGACAAAAGGGTGCAGAATGACCATAATTTGTCTCTGCGTGCCATCGGACACAATTGTGTCTGAATGGCAAAGGGGTGCAGAATGACCATAATTTGTCTCCGCATGTCATCGGGTCCACCGCCTCTGGATGACAAAAGGGTGCAGAATGACCATAATTTGTCTCTACGTGCCATCAGACACGACTGTGTCTGAATGGCAAAGGGTTGCGGAATGACCATAATTTGTCTCCGCATGTCATCGGGCCCGCCGCCTCTGGATGACTAAAGGGTGCGGAATGACCATAATTTGTCTCTGCGTGCCATCGGACTCGACTGTGTCTGAATGGCAAAGGGGTGCGGAATGACCATAATTTTTCTCTGCATGTCATCGGGCCCGCCGCCTCTGGATGACAAAAGGGTGCGGAATGACCATAATTTGTCTCTGCGTGCCATCGGACACGACTGTGTCTGAATGGCAAAGGGGTGCGGAATGACCATAATTTGTCTCCGCATGTCATCGGGCCCGCCGCCTCTGGATGACAAAAGGGTGCAGAATGACCATAATTTGTCTCTGCGTGCCATCGGACACGACTGTGTCTGAATGGCAAAGGGGTGCGGAATGACCATAATTTTTCTCCGCATGTCATCGGGCCCGCCGCCTCTGGTTGACAAAAGGATGCAGAATGACCATAATTTTTCTCTGCGTGCCATCGGACACGACTGTGTCTGAATGGCAAAGGGGTGCGGAATGACCATAATTTGTCTCCGCATGTCACATGACCTCAGGGTCAGTATGATAGAGATTGTGGGGCGGCCGACAAAAGCAAGGCTCTTGCTCCTACGTATCCTCCAATGAGGAACTCAGACCTACGTAGTTCTAGATAACTTGTGAGACTTGAAAAAGTCTCCACCGGAAGATGCTGACATCTCCGGAAAGGGCGCAGATGACCACATTGGCATCTGCTCATCAATCACACTTGGGGTCACCGAATGACGAGGCGCGGATAACCGTAAGGTGTCTCTGCAGGCTACCAGCTCTTGGGTCATGGTAACAGAAAGCGGTGTGGTCGACAAAAGCGAGGCTTTTGCTCCTATGTATCCTCCAATGAGGAACTCAGACCTACGTAGTTCTTGATAATTTGTGAGACTAGAAATAGTCTTAGTGTTTTCTTCGCTAAAATGCGAACGTGCTTTAGTAAAGAGACAAAACTTCCAACTAATCAGATTAACATATGCTTTTCGGACAAAAAACAATGTGTCTATCGGGGAAGGAGAATCTGCTGATGAAATTTTCTCATAACCACAAATGAGATTCTGGATGTTTAGCATTTCGTTTCTAAATGACCATTTAGAGGAAACACTGGGTTCGAAAAAATAGAAGAAAATCACTCAAAGTGTATCAATCTCGCACAGGTTGGTGTTTCATCCTAATTCCGAACCATAGATATGTCATGACTTGACTTTGCAAATTATTTCCTATCAAATCAAAAATTACATGCGTGATCATGGATCAATATGGCTTCCCTTGGGAATGGGTTCTTTTGGTGGGTTTTTCGGCTTTTGTGTGTTTTTGGCCTTTTCCTTTTCTGTTTTGGTTTTGCGCGAGGCGAACAAGTCACCGACGCACAGGATTTTGGTTGGTAATCAAAGGGAGAAGACCACTTTAGGTCATGGTTTCCTTTTCTTTCTTTTGTTCATTTGGTGGCAATTCTGTACTGTTCAGATATTGTCTGGTCCAAAGACCTCTCTGCACATTTCTTCTGGTTTCTTTGACCAGGAGCTTTCTTCTTTTTTACTTTCTCCTATTCTTTGGTTGGGAATTTTCTTTCTTTTCTTTTTTCTTTCTCCCACTATTTGATTGGGAATTTCCTTTCCTTCTTTTTTGCTTTCTCTTTGATTGGAAATTTCCTTTCCTTCTTTTTTTGCTTCCGAGGGTAAGGATTGACATTCTCACCCTGGGTCAAGGTTTATGGTGAGTTAGGATTTTGGCTCAAGGCTTGTAGAATGGCTAGACATGATACATGTCAGGGTTTGGTTTGGTTCAAGGATAAAAAGGGATGCCCCACATTATTTCCATGACACAAATGCAAAAATGATGATTTGGAAATTTTATGCAAAACTGGTCATGCATGCACCTATGCGGACACTCAAGTGTCAAATTTTTATGGTCATGTGATGCTAGGGCTCAGGATTCGTTTCCTCTATTTTAAATCAACCCAATGTTTCCAAAAAATGTTCTTTTATCCATTTGTGCATTCATCCGAGTCCATTTTGGGCGTCCGGGGAAATTTCACAGCGTTCACCCTTCGGGTGTACACACACATTTTTCAAAAACTAGTTATGATCAGTGAATTTTTTTTCAAAGAAAAGTTGGAAGTCATCTCTTTTCAAAAGCATGTCGGTTTTTTCAGCTAATCAACTTATTTTTCTTTTTCTTTTTCCTCTCTTTTTCTTACTTGCTCTCTTTTTCCCTTACTTGCTCTTTTTTTCCCTTTTTTGATTTTTATTTTTTATTTCTTGTTTTTTTTTGTTTGTTTTATTATTATTATTATTATTTTTGGACGATGTTCCTAAACGAAGAACTCTACACTGTTCCAGAATTTCAAACATCATTGATAGTAATGATATAAACACTAACGCAACAATCCAAACAAAAATGTATGCGCTGTACAAATGACAATCGAAACAACAAAAACAAACATTAGTCCCTCAAGTCAAAACATAACATATAAATGATAAAAGAAATACGAAAGAAAACATGAATCTGGGGATCTCCCAGTCATGTAGCTCCACTCCCTCCCAAGAAGTCAAGCAAATCGGCCATCTCCTCGTCCTCGTGGGCCTCCTCTCCATCGCCGGGAACTTCTGGGGGCGCCTCTCCTGCTTGGGCCTCGGCCCAATCCCCGGGCCATGCGACCTCTGCCCTGAACTGGTCTAGAGTAGGGCATGAAAAAGAAGTGAAGCCCTGGCTCTGCATGCTGAGGCTCATCTGGTATAGACAATCATGGATCTGCACATGTGCCCGGTGGTTGGCTGCCTGCTAGCGAACCAAATGTCGTAAATACTGCTCCATGTCAAATGACCCAGCCGGGCCAGCCTGATGAGGTGGTGGTGGCGCGCCAGCGGCCTGTGGAGCATCCCCCTGAGCCTGTCTCTGGGTGCAGTACTTCTCAATAAAAGCCCGGGTGATGGGCAGCCGAATCACCTTGGTAGGTGCCACGGGGACTACGAACGACTGGCAGAGTCCTGTGATCAGTGCGGGAAATCCCAGGGCCCTGTTGGACTTATCTGGATCCAAAGGGTGCCTGGTAGGCGCCATACCTGCAAAAATATAGATGGCATCAGCAATTAACTGAGCCACATGGATGCTCATCCGCGTCAGGATGGCATACACCAACTGACACTTCGGCAGGGGGAGGTCGGAATTATGGTCGGTGGGCAGGATGTTGCTGAGCTGCAAAGTCATCCATATCTGAGTTAGGGTGGTCATGTTGGTGTGCATGATCCGCACCCGTCTTCTGGCAGCAGTCCGGGCAAAATCCTGCCCCGGTATACATAGCAACTGGGCGATGGCCTCCTCATCGAACCCATCAGACCGGTTCCTCCTCTGGCCATACTCGCACTCCTGGCCCTCTTCCAGCACTAACGGATATCCCAGGAGCTGGCCGATAGCATCGGCATCGAATGGGATCCACTGACCCCTTACCCAGGACCTCATGTCACGCACGCCCTCCTCTGTTGGCCAAGCATTGGCATAAAATTCGAGGACTATTTCTAGATCGAACTTGGCCATGGGGGTAACTAGTGATGCCCACCGCCGGCGACCTATCTCCTCCTGGAAATCCGTATACTCGTCGTCCCTGAGCTGGACGTGTCGCTCCCGGAGAAACGACCATCCTTTGATGGCCTCGAAGCGCTGCTGGTGTATAGCGCTCCTAAAGCGGTGACTGTCATACTCAGGAGCGGAACTAGTTCCTTCGGCCGCCTTATCCTTCCTGGACCTCTTTGAGGCAAGCTTCCCCGGGGCCATTTCCTGCGAAGGCAAACATTTGGAAAGTTAGTTTTACCAAGAAATGCTACTCTTAAAACAAAAATGGCGTACAACCTCCTCCAATAAACACAAACATCAATGTAAATTTAGAGCAAACTCATGCACATACTTCCTTACGAGCATTCACTCGCGCAAGATATTCTTCTAACTAAGAAAAATGCACCCATGCACAATCAAGGCACCTTCGTTACCTAGATTATTTATATGTACTTCCAAGGTGTATTTGCTACCTACATCACATGCACTTCCTTGGCTAAATTTACATACATGCATACTCAAAGCATCTTGGCTACCAAAAATTGCACACGTGCACATTCTGGTATTTCTAATACCTATGCATATACAAACTTTGTGATGAATCTTGGCTATCTACACAATAAGGTGCTACATTTCATGCTTTTTTCAAGTGTTTTTGCTACCTAAAGCCGCATGCAAATTCAAGTATATTTTCTTTTGCTGACTAAAATTGCATTCAAATTTAAAGGTATTTTTGTAATGTATTTTCTTCACATAACATGCAACATATATATTTTTTTTTTGTGAGACATTTTGACTACCAAAAATTACATGTACATACATCCAAGTATTTTGCTACCACACCCAAAGTGTAAATTGCCAAAGGTATTTTGCTACCTATTCTAAACCTACACATTTATGATCAGCAAAATTCCTAAACATCTAGGCGTAGGGAAATTATTGTAGCGTGGCTCATAGCTGATTGCCGGCCAAAAAGGGTAACTTTACCCAATATGCACCCACTCTTGTGTTCTTTTGCATAAAAACTTTGGTTCCTAGGCCTAGGATATATGTGGGGCAATTACTCTAGCCCTTTCGGAACTGAATGCATGTCCCAAAAAATAGAAAATATGTGCAAACCAAAATGCCCCATTGGGTTGTTTCCCTACGAAAACCACGCGCTAATGCCATTGAAGCATTTCACCGAACACTTGGTGGGCGCGCGTTTAGGCATTAATAGCAAGAGAACGGGGACAATGTGGCATGTCCCATTGCTTCAAAATGCATTATAGGCCTAGGGCCATCTCATACAAACCCCCAATTTAACCCAATCAAGCAAGAAAACAAACCAAAATTGCCCCACATATTTGAGCACATTCCCACAATTTAGAGCACCAAAAGGAGATCAAAATACACCAATGAAAAGCTAGAAAGCTTAAGGATGGAATACTTACTTGTTGGTGATGAATAAAAGCGCAAAACGGAATCGAAGAATGCGAAAAGTAGAGATCCTAGGGGTGCAAACTCGCAAATTCCGTGGGTATGGCTTTTGAAAGGGGGGGAAAAGAAGTTTTTGAATGCAAAAACGCCCCCCTTTTCGTCACTTTTATATTTTGGTGCAGGGGTTGCTCGCCCAGGCGAGCTAACCAGCACTTTTTTTTTTTGGAGAGGAACATTAACCATGTCCCCTCCTTCCTTATGGGTTAGCGTTTTGCCTAACTTGAACTTACTTAAGTTAGAATTAGGCGTTGATTACTTATTTTTAAAACAAACAAATAGTAAAAGAAAACTGCGAATACAAAGGATACGGGGCTGCCTTGCAACGACGTTCTCTGCTTGTTTAGCGCAGAGAAAAGGGGCGACGATCAGTCGGTCGTGACCCCATCCCCACTTGCATCCGTTCCTAAGTACCTGCAAGTAATAAACAACCAGGTACGACCAATCTTGACCGCGTCGTTGTCTCACCTTGATTGGTTTCTGCTGTTCATGTTTTGTCCCCACCCCAGAAGGTAGCTCGAGATGATCCTGCCCCCGTTTTACCACAACAATAAGAATGTGTATGCATATGCATGAATGTTTTCAAACGCAGCAAATTTTAGTGAAAGTTGGTTTAGGTTCAATTTTAATTAAGCGCTTGGGGCATCCCATGAACTGAGCGGAAGGGCTCAGGTGATCACAAATTAACTCAAGGTTTGAAACCGACGTGAGGACTAAAGCCTCGAATCCACGTTCATTTCTTTGAAAGATTGTAACGAGAGATACTGTAGACGGGGAATCCCTGGGGGAAATCCAGAAAACACATAAAGATAAAGAACATGCAACGACATCCTTAATTGCTCCAGATTCTAAGCATAATATCGCTTGACAACATCAGAATTCACAGGCGAAGGTAGCTCTTCACCATCCATGTTGGTAAGCACCAGGGCTCCTCCGGAAAAAGCCCTCTTCACAACAAAAGGCCCTTCGTAGTTTGGGGCCCATTTTCCTCGATTGTCCTTGATGGCATAGGACATTTTCTTTAGCACAAGGTCTCCCTCATGGAACTTGCGCAAGCGTACCTTCTTGTTGAATGCACTCTTCATTCTTCGCTGGTACTAGCGCCCATGACTCATGGCCGTTAAGCGCTTACCCTCAATGAGGTTGAGCTGGTCATAGCGCGTTTGGGCCCACTCTGATTCCTTTAATCCGGATTCTGCCAAGATCCTTAATGACGGGACTTCTACCTCAAACGGTAACACAGCCTCCATCCCATATACCAATGAGAACGGTGTTGCCCCAGTTGACGTTCGCACTGAAGTTCGGTAACCGTGTAACGCGAATGGGAGCATTTCGTGCCAATCTCTGTATGACATGGTCAACTTTTGGATAATCTTTTTGATATTCTTATTGGCCACTTCCACGGCTCCATTCATCTTTGGCCGGTAGGGTGTGGAATTGTGATGCTGGATTTTAAACTCCTCGCACATTTCCCCCATCATCTTGTTATTCAGGTTGGTGCCGTTGTCCGTGATAATCTTCCTTGGCAAACCATATCGGCAGATGATCTCTTTCTTAATGAACCTGACCACCACACCCCTCGTGACATTGGTATAGGAGGCCGCCTTGACCCACTTGGTAAAATAATCTATTGCTACGAGGATGAAGCGATGACCATTCGAGGCCTTGGGCTCAATGGCCCCGATGACATCTATTCCCCACATGGAGAAAGGCCAAGGGGCGGACATGACATTCAGAGGATGTGGTGGAGCATTGACATTATCTGCGAACGCTTGACATTTGTGGCATTTCCTCACATAGACACAACAATCACTTTCCATGGTAAGCCAGTAATAACCTGCTCTTAGGATCTTCCTGGCCATAGCATGCCCGTTGGCGTGCGTTCCAAACGAGCCCTCATGAACTTCCTCGATCATGTGATTTGCCTCCCTGGCATCCACACACCGCAGGAGTGTCATGTCGTGATTTCTCTTATACAGTATGCTTCCGCTCATGAAGAAACCGGCTGCCAACCTTCTCAATGTCCTCTTATCATTGTCGGCAATCTCTGGCGAGTATTCTTTGCTTACGACATATCGCTTGATGTCGAAATACCAAGGCTTTCCGTCTCGTTCCTCTTCTACTTGGCAACAATGCGCGGGTTTGCCACAACACCAAAATTCAATGTAGGGTAGATCCCCGTGCGGCGTTAGCTGGAACATAGACGCCAAAGTTGCAAGCGCATCCGCCATTTGATTTTCCTCGCGGGGAACATGATGGAAGGAGATCTCATCAAAGGTCTTAGCCAATTCCTTTATATAGGCTTTGTAGGGTATCATCTTGGGATCTCTAGTTTCCCATTCCCCTCTCAGCTGATGGATTACCAACGCTGAGTTGCCGTACACCTTGAGTAGTTTGACATTGGAGTCAATTGCTGCCTGGACGGCTAGGGCACATGCTTCATATTCGGCCATGTTGTTGGTGCAGTCGAATCCTAGCCTGGCTGTGAAAGGTACACATTGATTGTCCAGAGAGACCAATACTGCCCCAACGCGATGGCCTAGAATGTTTGACGCTCCGTCAAACCATACGGTCCATTTGTCCCGATCTTCGTCCAATTTTTCCTCAAACAAGGCCATGATGTCCTCATCTGGGAATTCAGGATGCATGGGCTGATAGTCGTTAAGAGGCTGTTGAGCCAAATAATCTGCTAAGGCGCTTCCTTTTATCGCCTTTTGGGTGACATAGACTATATCAAACTCGGATAGCAGGACTTGCCACCGGGCGATGCGTCCCGTGAGAGCTGGCTTTTCAAAGATGTACTTAACCGGGTCCATCTTGGATATCAACCAGGTAGTATGGCTCAGCATGTACTGCCTTAGGCGATGGGATGCCCATACTAAAGCACAACACATTCTTTCGAGCAAGGAGTAATTCATTTCACAGGTCGTGAACTTCTTACTTAGGTAGTAAACAACGCGCTCTTTCTTTCCGGATTCGTCATGTTGCCCCAGCATACACCCCATCGACTCGTCTAAGATTGTCATGTACAAGATGAGAGGCCTTCCAGGTACTGGTGGCATAAGCACGGGAGGATTCATAAGGCACTTCTTGATCCTTCCAAAAGCTTCTTGGCAATCCTCATTCCAGCGATCAGTTTGGTTTTTGCGTAAAAGTTTGAACAACGGCTCACAAATGGCGGTGAGCTGCGATATGAATCTGGCAATATAATTCAAGCATCCCAGGAAGCCCCGGACTTGCCTCTCAGTACGGGGTTCTGGCATCTCAAGGATGGCCTTCACCTTTTCGGGGTCTACCTCTATTCTTTCTGGCTCACGATGAAACCAAGCAATTTCCCTGATTTGACCCCAAAGGTACACTTGGCGGGGTTCAACCTTAATTGATATTTCTTAAGCCTTTTGAACAACTTCCGCAGGTTGACAAGGTGTTCTTCCTCGGATTTAGATTTAGCAATTATGTCGTCCACGTAGACCTCGATCTCTTGATGCATCATATCATGGAACAAAGCTACCGTGGCCCCCACAGGGTGACGAAGGTAGTCTTTTCCATATCCTCTGGCGCCATCTTTATCTGATTGTAACCGGAGAAACCATCCATGAAGGAAAATAAAGCGAAATTGGCCGTGTTATCCACGAGGATATCGATGTGTGGCAAAGGAAAATTGTCCTTGGGACTGGCCCGATTCAGGTCCCGATAATCCACACACATTCGTACTTTCCCATCTTTCTTAGGGACCGGTACAATGTTGGCAACCCATTCTGGATACCGAGCGACGGCCAGAAAACCAGCGTCAAATTGCTTCTTCACTTCTTCTTTTATCTTCAAGGATGTTTCGGGCTTCATCGTTCTCAGTTTCTGCTTTACCGGGGAACACTCGGGATTTAGAGGTAATCGGTGTTGTACAATGTCAGAACTCAAACCGGGCATATCTTGGTATGACCAAGCAAAGATGTCTTGGTAGTCCCTTAGAAGGATTATTAATTCTTCACGGATAGGTGCGGTAATACCTGTGCCTATCTTTACTTCCCTTTTTCTACTGCCAATTCCCAAGTCTACTAGTTCTGTTTCTTCTTGATGAGGCCCCATTTCTTGGTCCTCATGGGCGACCATCCTTTCTAATTCTCGGGGAAGTCCCACATCCTCATTCCCTTCATCTTCCGTTTGATTCGTTTCTTGCTCGAAGTTGATAAGCGGGTCCCAGGTATTAGTACCTTCGGGGGACTCGTCATCGGATCTGTCGTTTCAAAAATAAAGAGGTAAACATGCAAATGAATGAGAATGGGTAGAGACGTAGGAACAGATGAAGAAAGATCCTTGTATTATAAATTCAAAAACAAAAGACACAAAGCCTTAACAAAAGGAAACACTCTAAAGCCTAGGCCCAACTATAGAGCTTTTAAAACCGTAAAGGTTTACATTATGCTCGTTGCGTAAATGTCGGGGCGTTCCTCCACTCGCCAATTTCCCAGCTGGAAATCAGGAGGGTATGGTCGTACCAAATCCAATGTACTCGGAACATCATCTTCGTATATCGCGACCACTTGACCTTCGTCTCCCAGACCCGCGCTTATAAAGCTTCTACTTATGTGGCAGGGCGGGCTTCCTTCACTTTCTTGTCTCAACCGCGAGCTTTGACCACCGCTCTTCCTTCCCGTGATGCTTCTCTTTATATCTGCCTGAGTGGGCTTATAGCCTAAACCATACTTCCCACAATTTCCTTTGGCATTTATCAGGCTAGTTATGCCGCCGTTGTCTTTGCCTAAACCCATTCCGGGTTCGTAACCGTTCCCCAACATAACTCGGGCCCTCATTACTGCTGCATCGGACAGGCAAGCTTGCCCAGAGAAGGAGTCCACGGAGGAAAAGCTTACCACCTCAAAAGATTGGAAAGCGGTTTCTAATGACTCCTCTGCGGCTTCTACATAAGGCATAGAGGATGGGCAGCTCACCAAGATGTCTTCCTCGCCTGATACGATGAACAGATGCCCTTCCACTACGAATTTCAACTTTTGGTGGAGTGTTGAGGGAACAACTCCTACTGAGTGGATCCACGGGCGCCCCAACAGATAGTTGTAGGGAGGGTTAATATCCATTATTTGGAAAGTAACTTGACAGGTGTGAGGGTCTATCTGTACTGGGAGATCGATCTCTCCTCGAACCTCTCGGCGGGTGCCGTCGAAGGCACGAACCACCATTGAACTCGGTTTTAAGTGGGAGGCATTGAATGGTAATTTCTCCAAAGTGCTCTTAGGCATCATGTTTAAACTGGAACCATTATCGATGAGCACTTTGGCTATGATATGGTCCATACACTTGACTGATACGTGCAAAGCTTTATTATGCCCTCTCCCCTCGGCGGGGATTTCTTCTTCGGCGAAGGCGAGATAGTTGTTGGCAGTGATATTATTGACCAGCCCTCCAAAACCTTCTACCGAGATGTCTTGGGCCACGTGGGCCTCGTTTAGAACTTTTACTAGCAGAGCCCGATGAGGCTCGGAACTCATGAGTAACTCCAACAGCGAGACCCTGGCCGGAGTTTTGTTGAGCTGTTCGATAACCTTGAATTCGCTCTGCTGAATTATACGGAGGAACTCGCTGGCTTCCTCTAGCGACACCTCCTTTTTACCATCCTTTTTCTTCGGAAGGCCTTTTGCCGGAATATCTTTATTCGAAGCGTGGGGTGCT